>NC_056437.1:69312456-69394956 GCF_018296145.1 Oncorhynchus tshawytscha
GGTTGGTGAGCGGACCCCAGACCTCACAACCATAAAGGGCAATGGGCTCTATGACTGATTCAAGTATTTTTAGCCAGATCCTAATTGGTATGTTGAAATTTATGTTTCTTTTGATGGCATAGAATGCCCTTCTTGCCTTGTCTCTCAGATCGTTCACAGCTTTGTGGAAGTTACCTGTGGTGCTGATGTTTAGGCCAAGGTATGTATAGTTTTTGTGTGCTCTAGGGCAACAGTGTCTAGATGGAATTTGTATTTGTGGTCCTGGTGACTGGACCTTTTTTGGAACACCATTATTTTGGTCTTACTGAGATTTACTGTCAGGGCCCAGGTCTGACAGAATCTGTGCATAAGATCTAGGTGCTGCTGTAGGCCCTCCTTGGTTGGTGACAGAAGCACCAGATCATCAGCAAACAGCAGACATTTGACTTCGGATTCTAGCAGGGGAGGCCGGGTGCTGCAGACTTTTCTAGTGCCCTCGCCAATTCGTTGATATATATGTTGAAGAGGGTTGGGCTTAAGCTCTCTCTCTCTCTCTCAACCTAACCCTTTCCCTCCACTCTTTTCTCTCTCTCTGTCTCTCTCTCTCGCTCTCTCTCTCTCTCTCTCTGTCTCTCTCTCTCTCTCTCTCTCTCTCTCTGTCTCTCTCTCTGTCTCTCTCTCTCTCTCTCTCTCTCTCAACCTAACCCTTTCCCTACACTCCTTTCTCTCTCTCTCTCTCTCAACCTAACCCTTTCCCTACACTCCTTTCTCTCTCTCTCTCTCTCTCAACCTAACCCTTCCCCTCCACCTTTCTTTCTTTTCTTTCGTTCTTTCTTTCCCTCCAATTTGTCTCTGTTCTTAAAGATTGGGGTTATGATTCCAAATGTCAGGGAAATAACCTACACTCAGGATCAAACTGGACAGTTTTAATATAGCCAATTTGAATGTTAAAGTCTCACAGCAATGAAGGCGTAATTCACCCTTATTTGTGTCTCTGCTTTTGGTTGGATGGTGTTCTAAGTGTTCTAAGTTTTTTCCATATAATTTTACAATCTGCATCAAACCTTGTCATCTGTGGTGTTTTTTGTTTTGTTAATTATCAATCTCAGTAGTGCTTCTTTTGCTTTTTGCCTGAATATATATATATATATATAGTTGATGTTTTTAACTGCTAGATTGATGCCTTCTTTACTGTGAGTGAATGTGGTATCCAGAAAGATATTTTGGTTCTCTCTCTCGCTTTCTTTTTTTCTTTCTCTCTCTCTTTCTCCATATCTAACCCTAACTCTTCCCTCTACTTCTCTCTCTCTCTCTCTCTTTCTCCATATCTAACCCTAACTCTTCCCTCTACTTCTCTCTCTCTCTCTTCTCCATATCTAACCCTAACTCTCTCTCTCTCCTCTCTTTCTCTCTCTTTCTCCAACTCTTCTCTCTCTCTCTCTTCTCTCTCTAACTCTCTCTCTCTCTCTCTCTCCATATCTAACCCTAACTCTTCCCTCTCTTCTCTTATCTAACTCTCTCTCTCTCTCTCTCTCTCTCTCTCTCTCTCTCTCTCTCTCTCTCTCTCTCTCTCTCTCTCTCTCTCTCTCTCTCTCTCTCTCTCTCTCTCTCTCTCTCCATATCTAACCCTAACTCTTCCCTCTACTTCTCGCTCTCTCTCTCTCCCATCTTTTCCTTTTGCGTGCATATCGCCTGCTTTTACCAGAAAATAATATATGCCATTTAGCAGGATGTTTTAGCCAAAGTGGCAGGTGGTCCCGGGAATTGAACCCACTATCCTGGCTTTGCCAGTGCCATGCTCTACCAACCGAGCTACAGCTATTTTCTTTTTCATTGCTCTTTACTGTTATAGCACATCAGAAATGTGCAAATGGTTATAACAGCACATGTGTGTGTGTGTGTGTGTCTCTGGTGTTACGTAGTCGTTGTCTCATTCAGGTTGTTTCTGAATATGTTGATGACCACTTATCAACCCTCTCTGCTGTACGTTTGACCATGGATCAGCGTGGAACGCTGGCTACATATGGATTACATTTACGTAGCGCGGTGTGTCCATTTTTAAAGTGTTCCCTTTTGCATTAGAATTCAAATGGACTCACGTGTGGATGAATGTGCCTGTATGCATGGCAATGCAATGCCCAGGACAATGCCACTGGGCACAGTGTAATAACACACTTGGTTTGTTTACACCAGCGCACCCACATGCATTTTTACGCACGCCCACACACACGCGCACTGCTTGAGCGCGTAGCTGTGGACATTACATTACTGTAGGATGTGGAAGGGGTCTGTTTTAATAAGACGGCTCTAATGACAGTGTAAACCCTCCAAGGCAGAGTCGCTCCACTTCTCCCTCAGTCAGAACACACACACACACACACACACACACACAGCCGGCACTGTTTTGACTCTCCACGCCACACTTCCAGCTTCTGTTTTGGGTTTTCTCTGTATGCTTAGCTTAATCAGACCATACACACACACACACACACACACACACACACACACACACACACACACACACACACACACATCAGTTCTCTCTCTGCATGGGCTTATCACACCACCCGTACCCTGCGTTTACAGTGTGTTAGAGGTATTTACTGTGTAAGCCAAGACAGTTTAACCTTGAGTTAGAATGTCAGTGTATTGCAGTTCACTCACTGCCCCACGTGGCTTAGCTGGGTTGAGTTCAGCTAGGCCTTTTTTGTGTGTCTGGTTCAGTCACACACCCTCACACATTTTGTAGTGAGCTCCAGTATATTTGTCTGGTTCATCTAGACACACGTTCACCGTCAAGTCATATATGATGCTGTGTGAAATCGAGATATTTTACTGCCTGTTTTCAAAAAGAGGAAGGTCCTCTCTTTTCCAGCCGTCCCTCGAGGTGACGACCACGGGCGGGATGGTTTAGGATGAGGTTTTCTTCACCCTGCCCATCTCCCTCATCTCCCCCACCCCCTAATCTCTTATGTCTATCCAAGACTGATTGTTGTGTGGGAATCCCGGGGTTGTCGCGGAAACCGTGGCCACATGATGCGGCGGTGGCTGACGAATGATCCAATAAACCCTCCTCGCCCCCTTCTCCCGCCTCCACTCCTAAAAAGCGCCGCAGGCACTGCACTGATTAAAGTTCATCCTTTCTATCTATCATCAACTCCCTCCCTCCCCTCTTCCCTTTTTCCATCTCGCTTCCCCTCTCCTCTCCACGCCTCTCGTCCCTCCCTCTCTTCACACAATGGATACCTTTTCCCAAATGCAATATCGAGAGCTGGGGGTGGAGGAAGAGGGGAAAGGGGGAAGGATGGAGGGAAAGCAGGATTTGCCTTTTGCAATCACCCTCCAATGTCAGACAGAGAAGAGATTTTCCACTTTCAGAGAGGCAGAAGGGTCTTTCTCTCTCTCTCTCTATCTATCTCTCCTCTTTCTCTCTCTCTCTCTCTGTGTGACACTGGTGTCATAGCAATATCAACTCAATTAGACATAGAATTTCCAATCGGTGGCATTTCAATACCCGAATTGAAATGGAACGCAGCCCAATGCTGAAACTGAATTTACCTCAATTTTGAAGTGGAATGGGAGCCGCAACTCCTATTATTTCCCTTGGCGAATGAGGTCTCGGTCGCTCTGCTAGCTTGGCTCAGTTTGGGTCGGCTTGGTGTGATTTCACAGCGTCCTAAAGATAGGGGGGAGAGGAGCAGAGTAGACAGACCCTGTAACAGGATTATCTGTGTGAGAGCCGGGTGACACTCCAAAAGAGATGTCTGCACTCTGCACACAATGGTCTGGTTTCTTTCTGGTTCTGCTCAGGCACTAACTGGAGGGGAGATATTTCAGGAGAAAGATGTGAGGACACACAGGCTTGTACATACACAGGTTATCACGTACAGCGTCAGACACACAGGCTGCGTTTAGACAGGCAGCCCAATTCCAAACTTTTTTTCACTACCTGATCTTTTGACCAATCAAATCAGCTCTTTTTTTTTTGTTCACCTTTATTTAACCAGGTAGGCAAGTTGAGAACAAGTTCTCATTTACAACTGCGACCTGGCCAATATAAAGCAAAGCAGTTCGACACATACATCAACTCAGAGTTACACATGGAGTGATGTGAAATGTATCTGATGTGATTGGTCTGTGCAGTCACGTACACACAGTTTACTCACACAAACTCAGACACACAGACACATTTGTGGGGCAAATTGATGATAGAAGATTACACACACACACACACACACACACACACACACAGTGTTTCTCTGTTTAGAACCGATAATTACATCTGAAGCCTAGTTATCTCTCGCTGCCACCCTCTCTGCCCCCCCTGTCAACTCCGCCCCCTTCACAAACAAATTGTGTAACACGCTTTGAAGTGAAGGATGGCTTTTGTCTCCCTCCCCCATTCCCTTGTTATATAATGTGCCCAAATGCATCATTTGAATGTGCTGCTCCTTGCTGCTTCTCTCTGTCTCTCTCGCTCCTCTCTCTTCTCTCTCTCTCTCTCCTCTTTCTCTCTCCTTTCTCTTACCTCCTTTCTTTTTCTTTCTCTCTCTCTCTGCCTAATTAGGTCAGAGACTGTTCTGTCTGCACAGCCCCTGTTCCGTTGTTTTATGTGCCTGTTCTCTCCCTTTCTTCTTTGTTGGACATTTGAATGTTTTGCTTTTAACCCTTAGTCGGCCATTTTGTTGCTCAAAGGAGTGAAACTTTATTGTCCCTTCGGGTGATATTCACGTATTTTTACACTGAGGTCTTCAATGGGCGCGCACTGCCATAGTGAGTAACCCCGCAAGGCATTTTCCCTCCATTTCCTATGTAATATGTATGGCACATTCACAACACGAGCTTCTTCCATATCCCTTGTTCACTGTTGTAATTCCAGTTTAATATTCCTTGAGTAGGTCGTCTCGGCTGGTACACGTGTATTTTCTCAGGGATTGTCAGGCAATCCCTGGCAATCCCTGAGGTTAATAATCCTTGTCAGCAGCTTGGCACATTCGCGGTAAGCAGAAGAGGAGATACCCTGGGGGTGTCGATCACATGACACGGAGGAACGCAAGCCTTTTTATTGATTTGTCTCCCTCGTGTTTTTGTTTGTACTATGAGGACGGATGACACCTCACTCCTGTTTTTCACGCACTCCAATGCTTTTTTTAAAAATACTGTCAGATGTATCCTTTCTGGAAACGTCTTGAGAGCTGTATGATTAAAGGCATGCGGACACATTGCCTGCGTAATACAGACATGACATTGTGCTTCCGACAGTTATTATTTTAAATTGCTCCCTAACTGAGTTATTATTAATCACGTTCGAATTGAATTCAACTGAAAACCAACTGCTGCAGTATGTTTGACTGTTGCTATTAATTCCCTGTCATTCACACCGATTGGAAATCGCCCATGTATGTCCTCAGTCCCGATCCTCTACACTGAGTGTACAAAACAATAGGAACGCCTTCCTAATATAGAGTTTACACTCCCTTTTGCCCTCAGAACAGCCTCGTCACATCGGGGCGTGGACTCGAGCGTTCCACAGGGATGCTGGCCCACGTTGACTCCAATGCGTCCCACTGTTGTGTCAAGTTGGCTGGTAGTGGATCTCTGCTCTGAATAGCTCGCTCCATCTCATCCCACAGATGCTCAACTGGATTGAGATCTGGTGACTGGGCAGGCCACTGCAGGAAGCTGAATTCACTGTCATGTTCGTGGAACCATTCCTGGACAATCCTAACCTTGTGGAATGGGGCGTTATCCTGCTGGGAAAAAAAAATCTATTTCGCAGATGGATACACTGTTGCCATGAAGGGATGCACCTGATTGGCTAGGGATGTTCAGATATCCTGTGGCATTTAGACATTGCTCTACTTTTATCATGGAGTCCAATGTGTGCCATGAAAACGCATCACACCGTCACTACCAGCCTTCGATGTTGACACGCAGAATCTCTCCATACCCTAGTCTTCCCATCAGCGTGAAACAGAAGGAGCCGGGATTCATCAGACCAGGCAATGTTTTTCCAATTCTCCAGGGTCCAGTCTTTCCGTTCCGTAGCCCATTGCAACCTCAGTTTCTTGTTTTTAGCTGAAAGAAGTGAAACTCTGTGAGGTTGTCGTCTGTCATACCCCCATTCGGCTCAAGGTACGAGGAGTTATGCATTATTTTATGGGTATTTGGGCACCAATGTTGGATTGGACTGTCAGTTGACTAACTGTTGCCCGTGTGTTGCTCTGCACAATTTGTGTCAGCCTCCTTTGTCCTCTTTTCGACCACTGGCCTGCCATTGGCTGGATGTCCTTTGGGTGGTGGACCATTGTTGATTCACATGGGAACGGTTGAGCGTGAAAACCCCAGCAGCGTTGCAGTTCTTGACACACAACCGGTGCGCCTGGCACCTACTATCATACCCTGTTCAAAAGGCACTTAAATCTTTTGTCCGGTCCATTCACCCTCTGAATGGCACACGTTCACAATCCTTGTCTCAATTGTCTCCAAAGCTTAACAACCCTAATTTACCCTTCTTTGATCTACACAGATTGGATTGAGTGGATTTAAGTGACATCAATAACGGGATCATAGCTTGCACCTGGATTCACCTGGCCAGTCTCTCACGGGGAAAAGAGCAGGTGTTCCTTATGTTTTGTACAGTGTCTACATACAGAGCCTCCAATGCTGACTGACAGTGCCTTTCTAAAACGCTCCCCCTGCCGTGCTAACTGACCGTTCACAGCCATCCCTGCACTTGCCTACTATGCTGTAAATGATGTGGAGGTGTCAAGTTTAAATCCCTGATCTCACTGTCAGGTAATCTGCCTCGTATAGAGATGAGTGGATGGTGGAGCAGGGACAGAGACGATGCCCTGTGGACAGAGCTCTAGTCTATGTTATTGGATCTGTGCAGCCAGTGATACATTAACAGAGTGTGTCTCTATTGTGAGCGTGTGTGAGTAGTGTCCCCGCGATTTAGAAAGGGAGACACACACACACACACACACACACACACACACACACATGCACGAGCGCATAATAATAATTCATTGCATTTCTGTAGCGCTTTTTCGCGGACTCTCAAAGAGCTTTAAGAGCAAAATAACAAACAAGCAATATGTCATGACAGGGTCAACCAATAGAGGCCAAGCCTTTGAAAGCTGCATCCTCTGCAGATAGACAGGGTCAGTTCATGGTTTGAGCGAAGGGAGCTGGACAGAGGATGCTAGATGATGGAGTCTGCTGATGATCTTGTAGAGGGCAAGTCTGGAAACCAGCCTGAGTCTTATAGCCACTCCTCTTCCAGTCTGTTTATCATCACTTGGCTGACGCCTCATCAGCTCTGGGCGCCAGAAAGCTCACCACACAAAGTTTAGAATAGTAGCCAGTCGTCCTCAATACGAGCCCTCTGCCTCAGCACGGCTGTATTCCACTGTCTCTTGTTTACTCTCAAGCTCCAGGCGACTCCTCACGTGATGTTCTCCAAAAGATCTGGAGTCGGCAGCCAGGTGAAACATGGTACTGTGTCCAGGTGCATTTTTTCAAACAAAAGCAAGCTAGCCAAGCCAAAAAGTGTCAACCTGTCCGTCAATCTGCACGTCCGTGGCTCAGAAACGCCAGATCCTGTATATGAAATAAAACCTCAATGTTATCAACAACAAAGGAGCTGTCACACACTCACACACTCGGTTGCATACACATTCACATTACATTACATGCATTGCCATTGACTCACTTTTGTGCTCCCTCATCCTTAAACAATCTGAGTACACTCGTCCACTTAATCCTCTCTCTCGTTCTCTTTATCGCTCTCTCACACACACACACGTGCACACACACACACACACGCACGCACTAAGGAACACACTGTTCTTGTTCCTGAGCGATGGTACAGTAGGGATCAGAGGGGTGCGGCGGGACCTGGTTTTAGGGGAGGAGGAGTAGCTCTTCCTTTTATCTCCAGCCCTCTCTTTCTCTCCCTCTCTTTCTCTCTTTCTCTCCCTCTCTTTCTCTCCCTTTCTCTTTCTCTCTCTTTCTCTTTCTCTTTTCTCTCTTCTCTCTCCCTCTCTTTCTCTCCCTTCCTTCCTCTCCCTTCTTTCTCTCCCTCTCTTTCTCTTTCTCTCTTCCTTCCTTCCCTCTCTTTCTCTTTTCTCTCCCTCTCTTTCTCTCCCTTCCTTCCCTCCCTCTCTTTCTCTCCCTCTCTTTCTCTCCCTTCCTTCCCTCCCTCTCTTTCTCTCCCTCTCTTTCTCTCCCTTCCTTCCCTCCCTCTCTTTCTCTCCCTCTCTTTCTCTCCTTCCTCCCTCCCTCTCTTTTCTCTCCCTCTCTTTCTCTCCCTCTCTTTCTCTCTCTCCCTTCCTTCTCTCTCCCTTTCTCTTTCTCTTTCTCTTTCTTTTTCTCTCCTCTCTTTCTCTCCCTTCCTTCCCTCCCTCTCTTTCTCTCCCTCTCTTTCTCTCCCTTCCTTCCCTCCCTCTCTTTCTCTCCCTCTCTTTCTCTCCCTTCCTTCCCTCTCTTTCTCTCCCTTCCTCCCTCCCATCCACTAGCTCTCTCAACAACCATCTAACATTGATGTGTGGTTATGAGCTGTGAATGTCACTGTGTGGAGATGAGCTCCAGAGAATCTTGTCGGTTTATGACATTGACCGTGTGTGTGTGTGTGTGTGTGTGTGTGTGTGTGTGTGTGTGAGTGAGAGAGCGAGGTGGGAGTGAGTGAGAATGAGCGATAGAATACTATTTCCATATCTCCTTCTTCCCTTCTCTCTATTGGTCACCCATGTCCTTTCCTCATCCTCTCCTCTGCTGTCCTCCCCCACTCTATCTATCCATTTCCCTCGTCCCCCCTCTATTTTCCCCTGTTGTCTAGGCTCCACTACATACGATAACCCTTTCTCTCTGGCATGCCTCTGTGTTCTGTGAGACACAGGGAAACACCGGGTTCAAACTAAAATCACCCTGGGACCCTCATCCTGTCACAGATGCATTGCATAACCAGAGTATGTGGACACCTGCTTGTCGAACATCTCATTCCAAAATCCTGGGCATTAATTTTGGAGTTGGTCCCCCGTTTGCTGCTATAACAGCATCTACTCTTATGGGAGGGCTTTCCACTAGATTTTGGAACATTGCTGTGGGTACTTGCTTCCATTCGGCAACGAGCATTAGTGAGGTTGGGCACTGATGTTGGGCGATTAGACCTGGCTTGCAGTCAAGGTTCCAATTCATTTCAAAGGTGTACAATGGGGTTGCGGTCAGGGCTTTGTGCAGGCCAGTCAAGTTCTTCCACACCGATCTCGGAAAAACCATTTCTGTATGGACCTCGCTTTGTGCACTGAGACATTGTCATTTACACCACTCCAGCTGATGCTTGGCATTGCGCATGGTGATCTTAGGCTTGTGAGCGGCTGCTCGGCCATGGAAACCCATTTCATGACGCTCCCGGCGAACAGTTATTGTGCTGACGTTGCTTCCAGAGGCAGTTTGGAACTCTGTAGTGAGTATCGCAATCGAGGACAGAAGATTTTTACCCGATTGTGTGGCTTATCACTTCGTGCCTGAGCCGGTTTTGCTCCTAGATGTTTCCAGCACTTAGAGTTGACCGGGGCAGCTCTAGCAGGGCATACATTTTATGAACTGCATCCTATGACAGTGCCACGTTGAAAGTCATTGAAAAGAATGGCTATTCTACTGCCAATGTTTGTCTGTGGGGATTGCATGGCTGTGTGCTTGAGTTTTATACACCTGTCGGCGACGGGTGTGGCTGAAATAGCTGAATCCACTCATTTTGAAGGGGTGTCCACATACTTGTGTGTGTATGTATGTATTATCATACCACAGATCTGGTTAGTGTGTGTGTATCTGTGCGTCTGTCCGTCCCTCTACCCCTCTGTCACTATGCAGTAGTGTGATGATGATGTTACGGAGTTTGATTATGACCGTGTGTTTATTTGTATGTCAGTAGCTATGCACTGGTCTATATAATATATAATATAAATAGGGCTTTGTCTGTGTGATTGTGTGCAATGCTTATTCTCGTCTGTCCGTCTGTCTGTTTGTTACCAGTGCATAGCTACATAGTCTGTCTGTGTGTCTGTCTGTCTCACCTCAACCTATATGTACAATGTCAGCTTCATCATCATTCATCTCCAGTGTGTATATGGTGTTTGGTCCAGACAGTCTCCTCCATGGTGGGGATCTCATAGCTTTATTACTGAGATTTATAGCCTCTTTATGGAGCAGACTCCCACTAGAAGTGCCCCTCCGCTCTTAAACCAATGGCTCCTCATACTCGGTCTTTCCCACTGGAGGGGGAGTGTGTGTGTGTGTGTGTCTTTAAGGGCCTCTGTCTCAGCCCCAGCCCTCCTGGCATCACTTCATTCCATTTCATTTCCTCCTTTAATGGCTGCTGAGCTTGGGAATGGACCATTACCCTCCCTCTACCGCTCTCTACCTCCATCACCTCTATCTTTCTCTCTCTCTGTCCATCGCCAAGTGTCGCCATGGCGAGGGTCGCTAATGAATCGAGACTTCTTTTTTTTAATGGCGAACGAGCGGGCTCTATCTAGAGGGAGAGAGATTTTGTTTCTAACACCCCTCTCTCTTTCTTTTTCTTTTTTTCTATGGTTGAATTGTGTGTGTGTGTGTGTGTGTGTGTGTGTGTGTGTGTGGTTATGAGTGTGTCCATGTGACTGTTGTCACAGTAGTCTCCTTTTATGCACTCTGGAGCTGCATTGGTAGTAACCAACTCGCTAGCTACCAACTGGTCCTAATGGCCTGGTACTCTGGGCTCTACTGTCCCTCGAACCGCTCTGACGCCAGTCCAAATGCAATCGGAAATAATATCAAACACTTATCATAACAGTGCTTAAAAATTTTTTTTGCCTCACTGTGATTGATCAGTTTGAAGAAAGAGCTTCAACGACAGGTTGTGACTGAGGGGAAAACATGGTACTTGTGGATGTTTCAAAGCAGAATGAAATGGACAGAGCTTTCTAAGGAGAGGATTCATTCAAAACACACACAGGCATATTAGAGCTTTTGCATTAAAAAAAACTGAATTAAAATGATTGTGCCGTTAAACAAAACCTACTGCATGGCAGAAAAACATTTCAAAAAGCAGCCTATACTCCAAAATGTAACAAATTCAAGCAACCGCCTTTGAGTGTCCTGTATTATTATGCATGCTGGATGAACTGGTTACCTTACGCTACGCTGCAAACTTTCTATTGATGAGTCTGGGAGAGAATGTATAGGTCTAGGCGATGCTGTTAGTTCATTGATTGTGCAGGGAGGCTTACAGAGTTAGCCTACAATTATAGTGAATTTGTATTTGATTTTGAATAGCCCAGTAATAGAGAATTTAAAAAATATATTTTTGTAATTTAATAGAATGACACTTCCAATTTGTGGATTTCCCCACTCTGGCTCGATTCCAATAGAAACTGATATTATTTTGCAAGCCAGCATGATGTGACTTGATGCTGGTTTTGTTGGTGACCAGCTTATGATGGTCACCAGTGTCCAAAACAGTGAATGCAGCTTAGGCTGGTCACCGGCAAAAGCAGCACCTCTGCTGGACCAACCTTAGCAGTTTTATTTGGTGTGCATATGTGTGTGGGTGTGAGGGTACGTGTTAGTGATGGGGGGGGGAGATATTATATTTGACGATGTTTGCATAGTATTGTTTTGACTATCGCAATACTGTTTTTTTCGCTTGTTGGCTGTACCGGCACCAAAACTCCTTCATAGCTTTTTCTCCATCTTCTTTTTAAAATAGGGAGCCTATTTATTTTCAGAACCTTTATTTCCATGACTGATCACTTGTTTTCTCATGGCTCTCTCGCTCTTGTCCCTCTGCAGCAGACATACGATGAGCAATATGTTTGGAACATCGATTTGCAATACAATCACAGTATCCAATCGCAATACATATCGTGAGAATATCGTGAGGTCCCCTGGCAATTCCCAGCCCTAGTAAGTGTGCGTGCATGTGTTAGTGTGCGTGTGCACGCCGTTCTCATTTGCGGCCTGGCCCTGAGGAAATGGCTCCATGAAGACCAATTATGTCCCTCCGCCTTCCTCTCCTACAGATGCCAATCAATCAATTAACCAATCGATACTCATCTGCTAAGCTCGTCCGGGCCCACGAGCCAGCTCCATCAGGCACCCCAATCAATTACTTTTCGCCTCGCAGTTCACTGGAGGGTTGCCTGATCTGTCCCTCCCTCCTCTCCTGCTTCCATTAAGACCCCTCCCTCCCTCCTGTGTATGATGATCACAAATGTTTATTTTCTTCCTCCCAGGTTTCTGGGCTTGGAGCAGCTACACAGAGCAGTGCAGCTAACTATAGCTGAGGGAATAGTGTTGGAGAGAGAGTGAGAGCGAAAGGCGTTGTGTTTTCCCCCAGTTCCCTTTTGACTTCCTGTCTGGATTTACAATCTACAGTTGGGCCACCCGCTTTGATGGAGTGTGTATTTATGTGTGTGTGTTTGTTCGGGTGTGTTTTTTCGGAGGTGGGGGACAGGGGGGGTAAATGACAGCTTTCATTATCGATGGTGGCAGGATTACCCGGTGTGTTTTACAGTCTTGCTGTTTCTCATCTAACACACACACACAGTCACCAGCGGGGATGGGGGTCCTATGGGTTGTTTGTCATCAGAGTCGGTGTGAGTATCGATTGGCTCTGTTTGATGTTATTCCGCTTTGTCACAGAAATGAAGGGACATCTTAGGACGGAGGGTGGAGGGTGTGTGTGTGTGTGTGTGTGTGTGTGTGTCAGTATGTGTCCAGCCCTCGCGCTACAGCAAACAAAGAAAGGTACGAGGGGTTCTCGACAACAATTACAAAATCCAACCAAAGTGCTTTAACAAGGATACTTTTTTATATGTTGTTTTTTGGGGAAACCCTCTTGTCATCTGTGGTTATCTGAGCAGGGTTAGAAACAACATCAGCGTATCATTGTCATCACCACCACCATTATCATTACCTTACAGACGGGACAGACAGATGGGACAGACAGACAGACGGGACAGACAGACGGGACAGACGAGAATAAGCATTGCACACAATCACACACAGACAAAGCCCTATTTATATTATATAGACCAGTGCATAGCTACTGACATAAAAATAAACACACGGTCATAATCAAACTCTGTAACATCATTACCGTTTCATTATCACCGCGTCTCACCGCCGTGAAATTATCACAGCTATGTGCACTTGATGTTGTAACCGTCCGTCAGCAATGTGCTACCAACATCATCATCATCATCATCATCATCATCATAATCTCTCACAAAAGGCATACATACTCATTCCACCTTTTTCTCCAGGCAAAAACATGCCTTTTGCCCTTTACTCCACAAACATATTCTTGCTCTTTCAGGATATCAGAGCCCCTCTGAAGCCTAAGATGTCTTTATCAAAGATGGAGCCTTAGGGAAGGGGGCATGAAGAGAATAGGAAGACATCCTCAGTCTCAGCTCACACATCTGAGGGAAGAAGTAAATGCCTGGAGAATGAGGAGCCTAGCTAGCTCTCCCCATCGCCTTTTTCCTGCTGTTTCTTCCCTTTTCACTGTTAGCACTAGCTAGCATGTCCGGAGCTTCCCCCCCCCTGTTTCTTGTTAGCCTCCATTAGCCTGCTAATATTGCTAGCACTGAGGGTTGCTAACTCCACTAGCAGTGCATTAGAAATGTATTGTAGGTATTAGCCTTCCCAGCACTTATTCCTCGCTGCAGCTTGGAATCCCGGTGAATTGTAAAATGGTGGCCTTAGCGCTACTAGCTGTAGCCTAGTTATGTTTTTATTTTGCGTTGGCACTGCTAGCCTCAATTACAACATGTGTCCTTGTCCGGAATTCTGTTAAAAGTATTAGCCCTGTAAGCCTCCTTAGCTATGCTAGCGTCGAACAATTGTCCATATCAAGCCCATTGTCAACCCCAACCATTACTGAAGGCCGTTAGCCTTATAATGTAAGCCCAGCATACCCCTAGCCTTGATACATTAGCCAACAAAGCTCCTTCAGCCTGGTAGGCATTGAGGAGACATGGAGAGCCCTAGGCCACATTACCTTTGGAGCACTAGGCTACATTAGCAGGTAGTAGCAGCTGGCAGCAGGGGTCCTCTCCATCTCACGTGCCACTAAGCCTGACATTCAGAACCATTAGAGGGCTGTACTGTACTGTAGGTGATACCGCGACCAACAGCAGCATTGGCTTGTAGATTATAGTACAGCAACGGAGGAAGTGGGAGGATGATGTACTGCATAGTGGATATTACAGGATAGTAATGGAGGGATATGGAGGAGTGGGTGGTTGACTTACAGGGGGACGTACTGTACAGCAGGATAGGAATAGTGGTGTTAATGTGTCTGCATACATATGCATGAGAGCATCTGTGTGCAGATCCATGTGTATGTACTGTAGGCATGTTGGATTATGGATATATGTGAAAAAGGCTCTGTGTGTGTGTGTGTGTGTGTGTGTGTGAGAGATTGTGTGTTAGCTGTTGACTGTGGCAGTGACTGACAGCCAAGGGTGTGTCTGGCGGTCTGTGAGGGATCATGGGGGGTCAACGTCCTCTAACCTATGACCTCTAACCCCCGTGGCTTCGCCAGTCTCAGGGACAGATGGGGCCTCCCCACTCTCAGGCCCTATGAAGGGCCCCTACATAGTCACCTCATAAATCACTACTAACACTATTGGCCACTTCCTTTACACTGAAGCTTTGTCTATGTCTTTTCCTCCAAATCAGTGGTGGGCAAACTACAGATGATTATTTTGGGTTCAAATACCACTCCAGGCCACACTTGAATGCCTAAAACAAGAGCGAGAGGGAGTTAGTTTTTTGGGAGGGGATAGACAATGGCCCTAAAGAGAGTCCAATCCTTTGCTCTTCTACAGTGGTTCCCAAACCAATGTTCCTATGTATCAGATCTTACAGTTTATCTGTGATCCACCGTTTTGAGAAACCTTTCTACTACGATTGGCACTAGATCAGTCGTTATCGTGTGATATAAGTGACTAGAAAATACCTGGAATCACCATTCCTCTCCATGTCCTCCTTCCTATAGAGGAGTTTTGTGCTGGCCAAACCCCATCGTGCTGGCCAAACCCCATTGTGTGCACACACAGACACGTTACTCAATGCACCATGCTTTAGGGAACACTGCTGACTCATTTCAGTTGACTCTAAAACACTGCTGTCTATGTTTTTTTTTTCCTGACACATCAGCTAATGAGTCCTATCTATGTATGCTGACTGCCATGTGCGTGTGTTAAATCAGTGTGTGTGTGTGTGTGTGTGTGTGTGTGTGTGTTTTTTTGAGTGAGTTTGTACTATTTACATGCCTCAAATGTTTTGTCCATGCGTATACGTTCTATGTATGAGTGTTGAATGTGTTTAGTTGTCTGTGTATACAGACTGTTAATGTTTTGGACTGTGATTTGTGTCTACTTGGATGGTCATATTTGATGTATGTGGGCCTAAAGGAAAATGGTGTTTTTGTGTATGTATGGTGTCTTTGTGTTTGTAATGTGTGCATCGTTTGTGTGGGTATGCATGTTGGTGCACGTGTGTGTGTGGGTATGCATGTTGGTGCACGTGTGTGTGTGTGTGGGTATGCATGTTGGTGCACGTGTGTGTGTGTGGGTATGCATGTTGGTGCACGTGTGTGTGTGTGTGGGTATGCATGTTGGTGCACGTGTGTGTGTGTGTGGGTATGCATGTTGGTGCACGTGTGTGTGTGTGTGGGTATACATGTTGGTGCACGTGTGTGTGTGTGTGTGTTGGTGCACGTGCATGTTGGTGCACGTGTGTGTGTGTGTGGGGTATGCATGTTGGTGCACGTGTGTGTGTGTGTGGGTATGCATGTTGGTGCACGTGTGTGTGTGTGGGGGGTATGCATGTTGGTGCACGTGTGTGTGTGGGTATACATGTTGGTGCACGTGTGTGTGTGTGTGGGTATGCATGTTGGTGCACGTGTGTGTGTGTGGGTATGCATGTTGGTGCACATGTGTGTGTGTGGGGGTATGCATGTTGGTGCACGTGTGTGTGTGTGGGGGTATGCATGTTGGTGCACGTGTGTGTGTACATGGGAGATCTCCAGCACTCACTGGATCTCTGTCCTCACTAGTCAGAGGAAGTGGGTTTACAGCCTACTGTAGATAGAGCGGAGCACTAGCTAAACAGCCTAGCTATCCTGCGATATTAATAACCCACCACTCTGCCTCCACACACAAACACACACACACACACACTTATGCAAGCACACGTACATACACTCTATGACCCCTCTCTTCCAATGGATGACAATTCCAGCCATACGTTTCATAAAGTATAGGCACTTTTGGAAGCCATGTCTATTAGCAATGGTTTATAGATGGACAACGGAGGGTTACAGAGGGAGGGTAGAAGAGATGCTGCAGAGTGAGTCAGATTTGCACCAGCTATATACACTGAACAAAATAATAAATGCAACATGTAAAGTGTTGGTCCCATGTTTCATGAGCTGAAATAAAAGATCCCAGAAATGTTCCATATGCACTTAAAGCTTATTTCTCTCAAATTTTGTGCAACAATCTGATAATCCATCCACCTGACAGGTGTGGTATATCAAGAAGCTGATTAAAGAGCATGATCATTACACAGGTGCACCTTGTGCTGTGGACAATAAAAGGCCACTCTAAAATGTGCAGTTTTGTCACACAATACAATCCCACAGATGCCTCAAGTTGAGGGAGCATGCAATAGGCATGCTAACTGCATCAATGTCCACCAAAGATGTTGCCAGAGAATTGAATGTTCATTTCTCTATCATAAACCGCCTCCAATATCGTTTTAGAGAATTTGGTGCTCTATGGCAGGCATAAACTACGGACAAAGAACACAATTGCAATTTATTGATGGCAATTTGTATGCCCAGAGATACCATGACGAGATCCTGAGGTCCATTGTTGCGCCATTCATCCACTGCCATCACCTCCATGAGCATGATAATACACAAGGATCTGTACATGATTCCTGGAAGCTGAAAATGTCCCAGTTCTTCCATGGCCTGCATACTCACCAGACATATCACCCATTGAGCATGTTTGGGATGCTCTGGATCGATATGTACGACAGCGTGTTCCACTTCCCGCCAATATCCAGCAACTTCGCACAGCCATTGAAGAGGAGTGAAGCAGCCTGATCAACTCTATGGGAAGATGTGTTGCGCTGCATGAAGCAAGTGGTGGTCAGACCAGATACTGAGTGGTTTTCTGATCCATACCTCTACCTATTTTTTAAGGTATCTGTGACCAACAGATTTCCAGTCATGTGAAATCCATAGATTAGGTTCTAATTCATTCATTTCAATTGACTGATTTCCTTATATGGGTCTCGTTTATTTATAAATAGCGGGTCAGGTGGGAAATTCACGGATCTATTTCCCAACTTTTTGGACCCGTGAAGACCTCTACTCTGAGTTCATTTTTTATTTATTTTTTATTTAACAGTGGGTTAACTGCCTCGTTCAGGGGCAGAATGACAGATTTTTACCTTGTCAGCTCTGGGATTCGATCCGGCAACCTTTCGGTTACTGGCCCAACGCGCTAACCACTAGGCTAGGGCCACTGCCCCTAATGGATGTGAGTTAGTGAGTCACTACGGAATTCTGACTGGCTGTGAGTTAATGCTCACTGATAACTGTAGCGGCTACTATTAGTGGTGATGAGTGTGTCATACTGGGTATTAGTTACCTATTTCTGCAGGGTCCTGTCAATCCCCCCACCCCCCCTTACTGTCCTGATGCTGAGTTCTATAACCCCAGAACTTTCCTGTTCATCCAGATAAAAATTTGTAGGCTGCAGAAATCATAAATAAATTCCTTCCTTAGCTTCTCATCTGACTCTGCGTGGGTGTAACCTGCTGCTCAGCACTCACGAGACAGTTGCCTGCATAGTGCACATAGCTGATAACAACCACATCACCACATTTTGGCAATGAAGGCAGCCCACTTACCCAGAGTCGGATGAATTTATGGACATGGACAGAACTCTCTGTGTGCATCTGAGGAAAGTAGTGACTGGCTCCAACTGGAGCGAGGCGCGAGAGTGCGCCGATGGGAGGGGGGGATTTATTTATATTAAGTAAACTATCTTGGGCCTGCTGTCAGTTCCTGTGGAATGTCGATCCTGTCCTGTCCCGAATTTGACTCTAGAACTTCATCCCCATTCCTGCCTGAATCCAGCTGGCCCTGCTAGACCTGCAGCGGTCCTGTTCCTGTGTCAATCTCTAGTGTCAGTGGTTTGCATATACAGTGGGGTCTGAAGTGATTGACACCCTTGATAAAGATGAGCAGAAATGACTGTATGAAAATAAAGTTTTAAATACTCAGCTGTATCGTCTACTCAAAGAAACAAATCCTACTTTTTGTCCCCCTGAAAGATAAGGGTCAAAATTATCGACACCCCTATTTTAAATACCTTTCAAATACCTCCCCTTGCGTGGATAACGACACTGAGCCTTTTTCTAAAAATGTCTTCTGAGTTGGAGAACACGTTGGGAGGGATCTTAGACCATTCATCCAAACAGAATCCTTTCAGATCCTTTGGACTTCTCAATTCAAACCAATTCAATTGGTTTCAAATTCAAACCGATTCAAGGTTGACAGCAAGTGGATCTTCCAGCAAGACGACAACCCCAAAAACACACGTCAAAATCCACAAAGAAATTGTTCAATGGTCACAAAATCCACATTTTGCGTTGGCCATCTCCGGTCTCTGGAATTGATACCAAATTGAAAACCTGTGGATTGAATTGAAGAGGGCCGTCCATACGCGCAGAATCTATAAGGATTTTGTATGGAGGAATGGCCTAGAGATCCCACCCAACGTGTTCTCCAACGCAGTGTCCTTTATCCCAGCAAGGTGAGATATTGAAAGGTTTTGAAAACAGGGGTGTCAATAATTTTGACCACTACCTTTTTTGAGAAAAACTGTATTACTTGTTAAGCAAAATCTCTTTTCTTTGAGCAATTGTTTGTATAAAATTTCATTTTCTAATTTTATTGAGCGTACAATATAGCTCAGTATTTGAATGATTTGATACATATTTGCTCATCTTTATCAAGTGTGTCACCCGACTGTATGTGTGAGTATGTACCTGCCCGCGCAGGTGTCTGGGTCAACACACACATGCGTGTTCATGGTGTGTTGTCAAACATGTACATTCATGTTATATGAGCGAGTTAGATACATATTCGACATGTGCACATCCAGTATTTAATTTTCCGTTTATTTCCCGATAATTCTACATATTAGCAGGAATATCCTTGAGTCTCCACCAATTCGTCGACACCCAGTGGGTGATTTAATACTCACGCACAATGTTCGTTATGGTGTGTCTTGTCCTTAAGACCTCCACTATACTCCATTTTCCATTTTATTCTGCACCCGCTGTTCCATGTTGTCTCTCCTCTCCTCTCCTCTGTGAAGTAACTGACATACTGATCAAAGGGTTTGGTCGCAGCATGTAATATATGCCCACAAATATATTCATACTGGTAGATCAAGTAGTTTGTCAAGGATGTACAGACACACTCTCTTCTCTTTTCTCGCCTCTTCTCTTCTTCTCTCTTCTTCCCTTCTCTTTTCTCTCCTCTTCTCTTCTCTCTTCTCCTCTTCTCTCTTCTCTCCTCTTCTATTTTCTTCTCTTTTCTCTCCTTTTCTTTTCTTCTCTCTCCTCTTTTCTCTCCTCTTTTCTCTCTCTTTCCTCTCTCTTCTCTTTTCTATCTTGTCTTCCCTTCTCTTTTCTCCTCTCTTCTTTTCTTCTCTTCTCTTTTCCTACTACTGTCAGGTTCATGCATACTGATGCAGCCAGTGTTGGTCACATACTGTAGATGTATAGAGATGCATATATTTATGAACTCCCACTTCTTTATGTATACACTGGCTTATGCCTCTTGTGTGGCCACGCCTTTTCCTCTCAATATAGCCGTCTGTTTCTCTCTCTCTCTCCTCTCAATATAGCTGTCTCTGTTTCTCTCTCTCTCAATATAGCTGTCTCTGTTTCTCTCTCTCTCTCCTCTCTCAATATAGCTGTCTCTGTTCTCTCTCTCTCTCTCTTTCTCCTCTCTCAATATAACTGCCTCTGTTTCTCTCTTTCTCCTCTCTTACACACTGATAGAAATACACTGACACACACACACACACACACACACACACACACACACACTGATGCACTGGTATACACACATGCCCATGATTAAATGAACGAGTGCATGGCTATGTAAAGGGGACCTATGGGGTTTAACCTACTTAGTCGGGTGTTTCAATAATGTATGAGCGAGATTGAAAGCGGCGAGCACAACAAGGTATCTTCATCCGCTTCCTCTCGCTTTGATCTAGCCCTCCTCCCCCGCTCCCTGTCTCTCTTTCCCCCTTTCTCGCCATCACTCTCTCTCCCTCTGTATCCTTTGAACGTGTTCTACCCAGTGCATTGTGCTAAAGCTCAGGGTAATTCCCAGGTGGGATCTATGAGCGGCAAGCGGGATGTAGCCATTTTTGATGTATGGTATTCCTTCTCAGGGAAGGACGAATGGTTGGGTTGGTATATGGATGGATGAATGGATATTTGAATAATTTGAGCATGAGAGTCGTGTATATACCTAATACAGGAGCTGCTGGAAAGTAATACGTGGTCTGAATTAACTGCATCTTGTTCCGTTTTCCTGTTCTGTTCCTATAAGGGTACTTCGTCATGTTTCTGTTCCTATAAGGGTACTTCGTCATGTTTCTGTTCCTATAAGGGTACTTTGTCATGTTTCTGTTCCTATAAGGGTACTTCGTCATGTTTCTGTTCCTATAAGGGTACTTCGTCATGTTTCTGTTCCTATAAGGGTACTTTGTCATGTTTTGATAGTAGTGCTCTGGTGCACTTATCACAGCAGTCTTGTTTTTATCCCAGACCTTCACCAAGTCTCTCTAAAAGGCCTTTTCATCCCCCTCCTCCCCCGTCAAACACAAACATGTCTGAAAACCCAGTGGTGTTTGGCTGTTTTACGATTGGGGCCCAGAGCCCTGTGCCTGCCCGTGTGTGTGTGTGTGTGTGTGTGTGGGGGGCTGACTTCACAAAGGGGGGGGGTCTGATGCTGGTGCAACACTTTGCAGGAGATCACACACACGCATGCGCGCACACTCACACTCACGCACACTCCTGTCGGCGGCAGGAGCAGCACTTTGCAGGAGATCTATAAAGGTCCCGGCAGTTAAAAACGAGGCCCCTGACCCTGTAAAAAAACGGGCCCTTGTGCACCCAACGCCCCCTTGCCGGGGCCAGGGCAGAACAAATGCCTCTCAGACAGCTGCAGACAGACATGATAGACCGGGAGGGAGAAAAAGACACTCGAATGATGTTTTCAACTTTCAGACAGCTCCAATCCAGACTCCAAAGAACAGTAAACGCTTCCCTTCTTTGACATGTCAATGCCAGATGGGTGAAAGAGATGGAAGCAAAGCTGTCAGTGGTAGTGGATGGTGATACAGACATGTATTATAGCTAGTTGCTACAGTGTGTAGCAAAGCGAGAGGTTTTTAGATTTATATAAGGCATGTTGTACAACATCAGCATTGAAAGGCAGAACTAGGTTACTCTTCCCTCCCTCCCGTCTCGCTTGGCAGGTTGCATAAGCTCATCACCATCTCCTGTTTATTTTGAGGAGGGGAGAGAGAGAGGTTCAGATGGACTCCATTAATGAGCCTCAGCATCTCTGATGATGATTCACCCCGCAAGGGCAGGAGGGAGGCCGGGGTGGGGGGAGAGAGAAGAGGAGCCGTCCTCCTAGTTGAAAACATTCGCTTTAACAAGATCGCTAGAGAGGAACCCGGGCTCTGTTTTCCCACGCTGTCTACATAGAGATGAACCCGGGCAAAAATCAACGCCACCCCACTGAATATGCATTTGAACCCCTGTCTCTCTGTCTCTGAATGTGCAGCAGTGAGTGAATCTCTATCTAACTCTTGTCTCTTTCTCTCGCTGTCTGTCTGTCTGTCTGTCTGTTTCTGAAGGAAAGAAGATTGCCATTCTGCCACAGGTGTGTTGCCGAGACTGAAAGTGAGTCACCGCGGCGATAGCGGTTGACCTGGGGCGCAAGACATGTTACAGTGACAACTAAAACCAGCCATCGTCATAACAATCATCCTCCTCCTCCTCCGCCGCTCCGTCATGTTGTGTGAGCTCTGCTGAGTCACTGGAGAGAGAAAAGCTGTTCTCATCCAATCCCCCCCCCCAAGGCCTGAGAAGTCTATCCAATCCTGAACGAGGGATCTGGAGTCCATTGATGCCAGATGATTCTGCCTAGCGACCTCCCTTAGTATATTATGTAATTGGTGTTTCATTCAAGATATAAAAGCTTAGTGGCCTACTCTACCTCTAGGACACTCCTCATATCAAGGCAGAGGACCAGCCTTTGGAAGAAAATAGCCCATATGCCCCTGGATTCAAGGTTTCTCTGAAGCATCCACTGGGAACATCGACGTAACCTAACGGCTCCATTTCACACACCTACACGAATACACGCACACGTCGTTGTTGTCCACCGTCACCCACCACCACTTCTTAATTCATTGGATTACGTCGTCATCGGTGGGTGAGGTTAGGGATGTAGAACGCCGTCACCACGGATACCTACAGGAGACTCTTTGGACTCGGCTCAAGGTCCGCCGAGCAGAACATGGCGGGCAAGGGTAAGCCCTGCCACCCCCCGGGGGGGGCAGGGAGTGCAGGGGGCCCCACTGTCTCTGTAGGGGGATTCCCCATGCCTCACTACTCCTACTTCTTCCCCCACATGCTGGGGGGGCTGTCCCCACCCACCCTGTCCGGACTGCCCATCAGTGGATACAGCACCCCATCGCCAGCCAGTAAGTACCCAATCACACTGCAGTATTCTGTTGTTGGTGTATGTGGTTGATTAGGAGGTTATCAGGTACTGCTGAATGGCTGAACATTTTTTGTTGTGCTTGGTTGGTTGACTGGTGCACAGACTGACTTGATCCATCCTATATTTGTACCAAAATCAGCATTTGAAGTTTGACATAAAGTTGGATCAATTCAGGAAAAACGCAGGAGGTTAAACATGAGCTGCACAAGTTTTAACAGGGTTGTTGTGCTGTGCACTCTGAATAATTTCCAGCATCTCCTGTGTTACGTATATATGGCTGTCATGCTAAATGACTTAACCAGATCAAAGTGGAGTGGAGTCTGTATAGAACTGGATTCCACATTAGAGGGATTGGATGGTGTGGAACATAGCCTTGACTAGTTGCTCCTGGCGATCTGGATCCTTGCCAGTTGTCATGCGGCGATGTGTCGAACTGAGCGAGCGGGTTGGTCTGATCTAAATGAGGCAGCTTTGAATAACCAATGGAATGTTCCTGGGCAAAATGCCGTGTGTGTGTGTGTGTGTCCTCACTTGAACTGGCAGGTGGGCGCTCTCTCCGGGTCTGTGTGTGTTTTCATGCGTCGGTGTGTGTCTGTCTGTGCATGTGATTTGTGAAGAGCGACAATAAGGGGTGCTTGCTCCGACTGTAGCAGCTAGCAGTTGTAGCTTACCTGGAGTAAGGAAATATTGACAGGTAGGAGGATGTCATATGGGACCACCCATCCATTCCACAAACAATATTTGATTAAATCAATTATCAAATCAAATTGTATTTGTCACATGCGCAGAATACAACAGGTGTAGACCTTACAGTGAAATGTTTACTCACAAGCCCTTAACCAGAAATGCAGTTTTTAGAAAAATAACCTCCAAAAATTAACAACTAATTAAAGAGCAGCAGTAAAATATCAATAGCGAGGCTATATGCAGGGGGTACCAGTACAGAGTCGACGTGTGGGGGTACCGGTTAGTTGAGGTTATTGAGGTAATATGTACATAGAGGGACAGTTATTAAAGTGACAATGCATAGATAATAACAGAGAGTAGCAGCAGTTTAAGGGGGGCAAATGTAAATATTCTGGGTAGACATTTGATTAGATGTTCAGGAGTCTTATGGCTTGGTGGTAGAAGCTGTTTAGAAGCCTCTTGGTCCTAGACTTGGAGCTCCGATACCGCTTGCCGTGCGGTAGCAGAGAGAACAGTCTATGACTAAGGTGGCTGGAGTCTGACAATTTTTAGGACCTTCCAGGACCTCTATACCAGGCGGTATCAGAGGATGGCAGGAAGCTTGGCCCCAGTGATGTACTGCGCCGTACGCACTACCCTCTCTAGTGCCTTGTGGTCGGAGGCCGAGGAGTTGCCAACCCGTCAGGATGCTCTCGATGGTGCAGCTGTAAAACCTTTTGAGGATCTGAGGACAATGCCAAATCTTTTCATCTCATGAGGTGGAATAGGTTTTGTTGCCCTCTTCACAACTGTCTTTGTGTGGTTGGACCATGTTAGTTTGTTGGTGATGTGGACACCAAGGACACTGACACATTACCCATTCTACCAATTAACTGTCCAATCATAGCCAAGATTACATCCGCTCTGTCCCAGCATGCCTTGCTGGGTGACATTCTGGCCCCATCACCACTCCTCTCCCTCTCCTCCCTCTCATCCCATGTCTGTATGGGAAAAAAAACGCAAAGCAGCTCTGTCCCTCCACCCACCATGTCTCCCCATCGTGGCTTCCATTCAGTCGGGAGGCTACTACAGACAGACAGACAGAGAGACAGAGAGAGGGGAGCCTGGAGTACAACAGCCTGTCAGAGCAGAGGGGCTCCCTGCCTCCGTGTGTGTGCGCGGAGACGGGAGTATGTTCTTCTGTCTGCCTGGCTGGCTGTTGAGCATGCTCCTCTCTTGGTGCTGAGAGACTAATCCACAGCTCCTGCATAGTGTTAGCTGACAAACAGCCCTCCCTCGCCACCATGGGGCTAATTATTACACAGCCCCCCTCCACGCTCGGAGATGGCCTGGGGGAGCTGTCATGCAAGACGGGGGCTCACCGGAGATGAGAGGAGCTGGCAGGGGATGGAAGGGGGGGGCTGCGACATACACAGCCCGCATGCTGTGTTTGAGGAAGCACTGAGGGGGGAGAGGGTGGTGAGAAGCAGCATGGCGTATCCTACATAGAGATGTGCGTTATCATTATCATTTGAAGACGTAGCATGAGGCAAAGGTGTGTGTGTGTGTGTGGAGAAGATGGAGTATGTTTTTCCCCTCTTGTCTCTTTTTGACATGTTGTTGAAAAGACCCGGTCACTCAAAGCCTCTTTACTCTGTCCATAGAAAGTTTGTTCCACATGCTAAATGTATTTCCCATAAGTATGCCACCTCAAGGACATATCACAGATTCACACCCTCTGCATAAACCACACCTAAAACGTATTACTCAAGAATATGTGAAATTGTGGATGTGAGCCTGTTGTTCGGACCTCTGGCAGTCTCTATGGGGGTGCCACAGGGTTCAATTCTCAGGCCGACTCTTTTCTCTGTATATATCATTGATGTCGCTCTTGCTGCTGGTGATTCTCTGATCCACCTCTACGCAGACGACACCATTCTGTATACTTCTAGCCTTTCTTTGGACACTGCGTTAACAAACCTCCAAATGAGCTTTAACGTCATACAACACTCTTTCCGTGGCCTCCAACTGCTCTTAAATGCTAGTAAAACTAAATGCATGCTCTTCAACCGATTGCTGACCGCACCCGTCCGCCGAACTAGCATCACTACTCTGGACGGTTCTGACCTAGATATGTGGACAACTACAAATACCTCGGCGTCTGTCTCGACTGTAAACTCTCCTTCCAGACTATTAAGCATCTCCAATCCAAAATTAAATCTCGAATCGGCTTCCCATTTCCTCCTTCAATCATGCCGCCAAACATACCCTCGTAAAACCGACTATCCTACCGATCCTTGACTTTGGCGATGTCATTTACAAAATAGCCTCCAACACTCTACTCTGCAAACTGGATGTAGTCTATCACAGTGCCATCCGTTTTATCACCAAAGCCCCATGTACTACCCACCACTGCAACCTGTATGCCCTCGCTGGCCGGCCCTCACTACATATCCGTCGCCCAACCTACTGGCTCCAGGTCATCTATGAGTCTTTACTAGGTAAAGTCCCGCCTTATCTCAGCTCACTGGTCACCACAGCAACACCCACCCGTTGCATGCGCTCCAGCAGGTACATTGCACTGGTCGTCCCCAAAGCCAACACTTCCTTTGGCCGCCTTTCCTTCCAGTTCTCTGCTGCGAATGACTGGAACGAATTGCAAAAATCTCTGAAGCTGGAGTCCTATATCTCCCTCTCTAACTTTAAGCATCAGCTGTCTGAGCAGCTTACCGATCACTGTATCTGTACACAGCCAATCTGTAAATAGCCCACCCAACTACCTCATCCCCATAGTTATTACTTACCGGGGTGCAAAATAGCAAGAGGGTATCTCTACTTGCACATCATCATCTGCACATCTATCACTCCAGTGTTAATGCTAAATTGTAATTATTTTCGCCTCTATGGCCTATTTATTGCCTTACCTCCCTACTCTTCTACATTTGCACACACTCTACATAAATAGAACAATCTTTCTTTTCTTTAATTGACTGTATGTTTGTTTATGTGTAACTCTGTGTTGTTTTTGTCGCGCTGCTTTGCTTTATCTTGGCGAGGTCGCAATTGTAAATGAGAACTTGTTCTCAACTGGCCTACCTGGTTAAATAAAAGGTGACATAAAACACGTTTATTTTTTAAATGTGCCTCTCAAACCCTAGCCGCTCCTCCTTCTCTTCTTCCTCCTCTCACCCCACCCCATGCGATCTATTCTAACCTTGACCCGAGACAGTAGTTATGTCATGTACATTGAGCTAAGTTATACAATTTCCTGCCAGCATTATTGGTTAAAGCAGGGATTAAGGTCTTATTTCCCAATAAACTGGGATAAAAATCTACATTTCCAGGGACATGGCAGCCGAGCGGAGGTCTTTGTCATCACATCTAACCCTTCTCTCTCTCTCTCTCTCCTATTCTGTCTCCCCTCGTAACCATGGAGATCATCCCCGATTCGCCTCGACAGGGCAAGGAGCGTTAACGCTACCTAGCAAAACACTCCATGACAGAAACCCTCACCTCCAACCCCCCTAAAAAAAACTCACACCCTCTGTAGTCTGAATAACACCCTCAGCCTTGAAAATGACTGTTTCCCTCCTTTTTCTCAACTCCCGTCTCCTCCTCTTCCTCCTTTTCTCCTCCTCCTCTCCATTACCAGCCCAGGGTATAGCATGTACTTTAAAGTGGCCTAATTGAATGCAAGGGAAGGGCTGGCTGGCTGTGGAGGTTGTGTTCTCCAGGTCCAGACCCTAGTGGGACTGGGGAGTGGTTAGCGTGCTAATTACCGATAAAGCCTAGCTGATGTGCTCAGGCTGGGATTAGTCGGAGCAGTAGCAGAGCTGGATCAGCTAGCCCCAGGGTATTCCCTCTTTCAACACAGCTCATCTTTTCTCTCTCACCTCTTTCCTTCAACCTCTTTTTCATCATTTCTTTCGTTCTACTCAGTAGTTCTCTGTGATCCCAGTGTAGGGAGTGGTAGCCAACGCCACGCAGCTGTGGTGGTGGCGCCGAACGCCCTGTGGTTGCTACGGGCTTCTGTGTTCTCTGAGTGTGATGTCAGGAGATATGAGTTGTGGGTGCGTGTGTCAGATAGGAAGCTGCTAGAGCAACAACAAACACTGCGTGATGCCTCCAGAATGCCCTGTGACGTTAAAACAGGCTTTGATTTTGAGCCTGTGGCGCTGTGGCCCAATGTGTGATCCGCCTTCTAGTCTTTTACTGTCAATGTTAATATGCTTTTGGAACTAAACGTGTTACGAGGGTTTTTCCCGGACAGTTTGTTTGAACATATCCGAGCTCTGTTGCGGAGAGACGTTGACCACGATCATTTGACTCACCACTTAGTCATGCAATGATGGCGGGGGCCCGATTTCATCATCTCCACCATCACCACTACCAGCTTGGCACAGTCCCCATGGATGACACTGCACGCCTCACCCATCCACTACTGCATTACTACCCCCCGACGGAGGTTTTATCCTGAATCAGACCGGCAGGCGTTGCGGCTACGCTCATTTCTGTACGCAGCTCTCGTTTGATGCTAATCAGCCCTCCCTCCAGTTTTCAAAGGAGGGAGTAGTCCCTATAATCCGGGATGGCCATCATCGCCCTCCAGAAATGCCAGTTAAATATAGACCGCCACATTATTAAGCCACAAAGCATCCCATGTTGAGAACTATACCCCCCCCCCGCACCCACCAGCTTCCTCTCCCCTCAAACACCCTCTCCTCCCTCCCTTGCCCCCTCCCTCCCTCCGCTGCCACCACACATATCCTGCAGCAACTCAGCAAAGAGTTGAAGGTACTGTTCACTTTCTTTTGGGTTGGTTCATTTGGTTGTTGTCGCTTTCCTCACACATAAACCAACGCTAAGTCTGATGTACTAACACAGACAAGCTTGTTGTTGATAGGCTGACCTGCCATGATCTGCTACGTTATCAATGCAATTATGAAAGAAGACGTATGACCACGATGCAAGTGCAGGCGTGCCTTTTGTTGAGTGTGTTTTGCCGTGTTTAAATTGGGTTTATTGACTACCGCAAAAAAAATACAATAATAGTCATAATAATAATAATAATAATATATTTAAATGATCTCAAAGTGCTACAGTGAGTGCATTAAGATGACTAAAAACTAAAGACAAAATCATGACACAACTAGACTGACTTAAAGAACACAGCTGAAGCTACAAGTGTCCCATCTGAACAACGACACAACTTTGTGCCGGGTATCCTAACCACTTCCCAGCTACATTCGCTAACACTTTACATTATGAAATGCTTATGTGCTGCTTATGAATGCGGTACGTGTGGGTTAAGGTAGAACTATGACTCTGATACAGTTGACCTTTGCCTACCTCTGTCTCTTTGTCTGTCCTCCCCTCCCTCTCCTCTCGTCTCTACTCACCCTGGTGTGAAGGGAGAAGGTGTATTATGGGGCGGCAGGGTAGCCTAGTGGTACAAATCTGTCGTTCTGCCCCTGAACAGGCAGTTAACCCACTGTTCCTAGGCCGTCATTGAAAATAAGAATTTGTTCTTAACTGACTTGCCTAATTAAATGAAGGTAAAACAAATAATTAATTAAATAAATAATCGCTGCTGATGACTGTGCTGCCTCCCAGGTCCCGCTGACACAGACGTCTACACACGTGCGCGCACACACACACAGACACAGGGTCAAACACACACACCCTGCATCGGAGGTCCCGCTGATCCAAACACTACCTAATGCAGCGAGCTCTTCGTTGACACCCCCCCCAGCTAGATTAGAGCACAACCCTGTAGGCCCTGGTCAAAAATAGTCACTACATAGGGAAACAAGGGTGCTATTTGGGTTGCATCCTTTCACAAGTGTGTCACGGCCCTAACAGAGTGTCAGGCTAGGAGCGTGCTTATGTCTCCTTGGTTTTCAAGTGATTAAAGCAATGTTCTGCTCTCATTTGACTGGTTTGTAGTTCCTGCTAGCAGGACCGATGGGGTTCAACCCCTAGGACTCAAAGTGTGGTCACTGGAACCACCTCTGTAACAATAGGTATTGGCATATGTGTTCGTTTTATTATCGAGATAGAATTTGCCGGGAAGAAGATAAAGACAAGTGTGTACAGCTACTCTTGGAGGACAATGAAAGCACATAAAAAAAAGAAAGTGTTTTGTTGTTACAATTAACCAACTCTGCAATTGGTTTTACTTGTACAATAACAACACTCCTCCAAGAGCCAGTGAATCTCGTCTCTACTTCAGTTCGCTCCTCAGTTCGTGCACCTTGCTCGGTAGCAGCACTCCTTTCCTTTTCTACGTACAAACAGACATTATTGAAAGTAAAGATGCCAAGTGATTGACAAGGTCTGGCCCTTAGACTGGATAGGCATGTTTACAACCCTGTCCTCAGCCTCGCTCCCTGACAGGCCTGGTGTATGTCTGCAAACCGTTTCGTCATCGCTCCTTCTGAAGGTGTGAGTCGGCTCTGGCATTGCAGCGCCACTCGAGCCCAGTCGATGTCTGGCACCACAGAGGTGTTGGAGAGCTGTCAACACGCACACACTCTCTCTCTCTCTCTCTCTATCTCTCTTCTCTCTCTTCTTTCTCCTTTCTCTCTTTCTCTCTCTTTCTTTCGCCTTTCTTTCTGGTTCTCTCTCTGGTTCTCTCTCTCGCTCGGTGGCCGTCTATATGGCTGTACGTCTCATATATCGTCACGGTGTTTTAGAGCGTGGCGCTGCGTGTCGGGAGCTGCCAGTCCCGGTGTTTTACAGCGTGGCGCTGCGTGTCGGGAGCTGCCAGTCCCGGTGTTTTACAGCGTGGTGCTGCGTGTCGGGAGCTGCCAGGCCCAGTGTTTTACAGCGTGGTGCTGCGTGTCGGGAGCTGCCAGGCCCGGTGTTTTACAGCGTGGTGCTGCGTGTCGGGAGCTGCCAGTCCCGGTGTTTTACAGCGTGGTGCTGCGTGTCGGGAGCTGCCAGGCCCGGTGTTTTACAGCGTGGTGCTGCGTGTCGGGAGCTGCCAGGCCCGGTGTTTTACAGCGTGGTGCTGCGTGTCGGGAGCTGCCAGGCCCGGTGTTTTACAGCGTGGTGCTGCGTGTCGGGAGCTGCCAGGCCCGGTGTTTTAGAGCGTGGTGCTGCGTGTCGGGAGCTGCCAGGCCCGGTGTTTTACAGCGTGGTGCTGCGTGTCGGGAGCTGCCAGGCCCGGTGTTTTACAGCGTGGCACTGCGTGTCGGGAGCTGCCAGGCCCGGTGTTTTACAGCGTGGTGCTGCGTGTCGGGAGCTGCCAGGCCCGGTGTTCCCGTCCACATCACCACAGTGATCATCTTTGACCAAGCTCCATTTTGATTGGTCCACTATTGGGCAGGCACCAACTGGGACATGCCCAACCGATGTTTGTCTTCTCAAGGGTTGCTGTGACGTCTATGTGGACTCGCAGACCACTCACCATGGCGCATGTTGAAGACCGAGGTAATTGTTTTAATTGGAGGGAAATACCTCTGACTAGGTATTTGGGGGGGGTTCTCGATCCCAGTTTTAACAGTGTTAGATACATGCTGACCCCACCGTTCGCCTTGCAAAATAAATGTACACGTGTGTTATTCAATCATTTCATCTAAACTGCCCGCGCACATCAACGAGCATCTGCGTAGCCAGGCGCTAAAATAGAATGTAGTTCTGTTTATTTTTATTTTTACCTGTGACAGCCGCAAGTTCTGCCTCTCCCATCTCCTCATTGGTTTTTAGGAGCTTAGGCCCACGTGGGATGATTGAAAGATGAACTGAGCTCCACACTCCAGTCCAGTTGGTTGTGGTAATGCACCTTAAAGTTGCTTGCCAACCGACATGTAAATTCCACAGAAGAAGAGGAAGAAGACTACTGCTACTGAAGGAGGAGAGATGACTAGACATTAACTAGGTTTCCCCTTTTATCTGTGGGTTAAGTGTTGGATTGGAGAACACATGATTTTGTGTGACTCAAAATGGGATGAAAATTCTACAAAGATCCAGAAAAAAAGGACCATGTGCATTTCAGGTAAAATGACAAGCCAATGTTTATATCCCAGGACAAATTAGCTAGCAACAAGGAAGCTAGCTTCCCGAAATATCCGCGTGTTTTCGACCTGTCTCCAAATTTAAGATAGTAGGTTCAGAGTTTGTTTGGATACTTCAACCTGCGTGTCCGGACCACGTCTGCTATGGATGGACAAAGTCAACATGCGCGCGACGGTGGACGCGAGCATGTGCCCGGTCTAGACAGCATGTTAGTCATTGTTTACGGCCTTAAAGGCTTAATCTCTTTGCAGACCCGGAGGTCTCATAGCGTGAGCACGTTTGATGACAGTCGCTCTGTCGTTGTACGTAGCAGCTCTGACGGAATCTACGTTGTCTTCCGTTTCCTCAGGTCGGACCTTATCCCCTCTGTCATCTCTTTCACAAGTCTGACGATATCAGATCTCACATCTGTTAAACTTGCCTGATGGTCTTCTTACCACCCTATTCCCTATATAGTGCACTACTTTTAACCATGCACTACTTTTGCATCAAAAGTGCACAAAATAGGGAATAGGGAGCCATGTGAGACGAGCACCTGTCTAAGGGTTGCTGTGTCTGCGTGTTGACGGAGGTGATATGGGTCCTTGTTGCTCGCCGTTGCTCATTGGGTCGGGGGTGATGAGGGTTGCTGTGGAGCAGATAAAGGTTGTTGCGGTTACTGCTGCATCACCGGTTAACTGATTCCGGTTGTTGTGGCTGTTCTTATGTTGTGACTGGTTAGTCGTTGTGATGACTGCTCTTTCCATGGCGGTGGTGGTGTTTACTCGACTCTGCTTCTTGTTTTACGAGCTCATGGAGGACTGTGTGAAACGTCACTCGGCAGACGTGACCGACGGTTTGCCAAGGTGTGAGGGATGGAACTTCAATCATTTTAGACCTGGAATTGTATAATACTTGGCACGATGATAACGACAGTCATTTGGCAACAAGTCGTTCACACTTCAAACCATCAAGTACTGTGAACTTCAAAACAGACCTAGTCGTTGTCGTGCTCATCACATGACTGTCTGACTGAGACTTCAAAGCAAACTACACCCACTGGTGCAACGAGCGCAGCCGCTGACTTAATTAGGTACCGATTGCCAACTGATATATGGATCTCACACACACACACTTCCTTTGCGTTGTGTGGCAGCCTGCTGTCCTGGGGTGGGATGGTGAGGGAGGAGGGGGGGGGTCGAGGGGTGCAGGAGAGGCCCCTGGAAGGAGACAAGGAGGCGACCTTGGAGCCCACAGGCATCTTAAATCAACCAGGGTCAGGCGTGCCCTTCACACAAGAATCTTTCCTATGGGTCTTAAATTTTGCCTCTTCTCTCTGCCTGTGCCTCGTTCTCCTCTCTTCTTTTCAGCTTTTCTTCATTTTGCTGTCTGCAGACAGACGCCTCGGTCCTTTTGCGTTGCAAGGCCCCAGATCTGTCTGTCTGTGTAGGCCCACGTCCTGTGGCCCCGCAGTTCGTTGGACTGCCCTAGTAGGCGAGTGCTCTGTGCGACAACTCAGCACATCACGCTGACCTTTCTGGAAGTTTGTTTGACATGACGTCGCCACCCCGACAGCAAGAAGTTTTTGGTCATAATTCCCCATATCCTGACAGAGATCTCTCTCGTCTGTGGAGGGAGGGACGTGTGGTAGTCGAAGGGAGATGGGCGCTGGGCACGGACAACAGGCCAAGAGGCAGGACAGACACTTGGAAAGACTCCAAAGCCCATATGGTGAAGCAGCTAAACAGACAGTTGTGGTGTGGGACATCATCTGGGCATCGTCTGTTGTCTGAAAGCTGGGTTAATGCAAAGGAAAAGTGGTGGGGAAGGCGGAGGGATGAGGGGGTCAATGATGGAGAGAATGAAGGGAGTGATGGTTGTCTTGAAGGAGGGACTGAGGGAGGGGTGGGGTGACAAGGGTGAGCCTGTTAAAGTAGGCTATGATTGTAGTGTGGCTGCATGGTGGCTACAAGCCTGTTAAAGGGACTTGACTCCTTACTGCCTGTCCTCTGATCACTTAAACGCACGACCTTCAGGATTCTATCTGATGAGAAATGCATAAGACCACTCTGCATTAGAGAGGTGTGTGTGTGTGTGTGTCTTTGAAAAACTGTGTGTGTTTTACCCTTGGGGGAAATGTGTGGGTTACTTCTTTGTCTGCCAATACAGATACGGTCCAATATATTGGTACACTTGCATGATTCACACCTTTTTTCTCCACTATAATATAAGTTCAAATTGAAAAGAATGCTCTTTACACATCGTTTGATTTACAACTGCAAAGGGCCAATTATTTTTTTTAAATCAAAAGTGAAAGTAAGATTTTTCACTTCAAAGTAAAAAAAAAATGGCCTGGACTAAATCCTTCAAAATTCTAATTAATTTGGTTGGATGCAATGATTCTCGTTTACTGTGTAATTTATCTCACCTATGGTAAATTGCAGGTGCCTACAGGGTAAAAATTGTAGTTCTACCAGTTTTGAAAATAAAAAACTCCATTGCACTTTGACAGCATCCGAATAGTGTATGTGTGTGTGTGCTTGCAGGTGTGTGTCTTTCAGTGTGTGTGTGTGTGTGTGTGTGTGTGTGTGTGTGTGTGTGTGTGTACCTTACCAATGGAGAGACACCCTTGCGGTGTGAAAAGCCCAGCTGTGTCATAGAGGGAGAGATGGAGGAAGAGAAAGATGGAGAGACAGACAGAGAGACCAAGGGATTCGGCTGAGGGACAAACGCTGCTTTCCTTTCATAATGGCCTGTCAAGTCCAAGACTCCTAATTGGTCTGTTTAGACGGCACGCGCCAGGAGGCTGGTTTGATTGAACCATAATTGCCTCGGACGACAAGTTTTCTTTTTGGTGTATCTGTCGGTCTGTCTTAAAACAGGCGAGGACAGGTGAGTATGTCCAAGTCCAGTTCCTCTTTGTCTTTCACGGTGACGTGTCCAACATGATGTCACACTGCGCTATCTGTGTGAGAGTGTGTTTTTGTTCATTGCAAACCGGCTGGACAGTTGCTGTGGTGTGGCTTCGCGCTACTAGCCTCCGGTGTTTCGGGAAAACCTTAATGAATATAGAAGTTTGCTTTCAACCATTATCGACCTATGAAACACTGGGGGGGGCACATTCAAGTCCTCTCTCTCTCTCTCCTCTCCTCTCCTCTCGTCTCCTCTCCTCTCCTTCCTTTTGTGAAATAGCAGTATTTTGCACGTTTTTTTTCTTCAATCATTGTGGTTATTCATAACTCTCCTTCAATCCCACTGAATGAGATGTTATTGGACCTTGAGTTAGTTAGTTTTGATATTAAAAATATAACAACCCAAGTGGAGCCTAGTTATTCAATGGCAGCATTAACACACTTTGGAGAGAAATATTGTTTTCCACGGAAATAGTAAGATGATGGAGCTCATGTTTAGAAGAACCTCTTCTGTCTGTCTTCAAGGAGAATTCTACGAAGAGGCCCTACCATATACATCTCAAGTGGCCATGTTAATGAGGCTGAAGGGGCTCTTCCTTCCCTGTTCCACTCTCGTTCTCTCTCTAGAGAATGTCTTTTTTACGTCAGGCCACCGCTGGTATAAAAAACAAACACGGCCCTCGTGTGAGTTTGTCTCATCACCTTGGCAATGAATGGCTGTGTCCACTTATTCCTCCTCTGACTGCCTCGTTTCTTTCCTTTCCTTAAAAGCAAATTACCAAAGGAGCTCTCTGAGTGGCGCTTGTCTGCCTGCGATGACGTGCGTCCTGGTCTTCTTTAACATGTTGATTTTGTCCCTGTTTTAGTGTGCGAACATGTGTGCACGTGTTTGTTTTTGCATGGTTGTGGTGTGTGCATGTGCCTGTGTTTTGTGTGTGCATGTGTGGGCGCAGGTTTATAGAGTGTAGTGTTCTTTAGCTACCCCTCCCCCCTTCCCCTTCACTGACAATAAATAACTTAACAAGCACAGTGAGCCATAAGGTTTTTTTTACAAAAGTGTTATCAGTGGTGCAGGTAAAGGAAAAGAGGAGGACGGAGCGAGGAGGTGAAGGAGCGGAGAGGGAGAGGGAGGGAGGGAGGGAGAGAGAGAGGGGGAGAGGGAGGGAGGGAGGGAGAGAGAGAGGGGGAGAGGGAGAGAGAGAGGGGGAGAGGGAGGGAGAGAGAGAGGGAGGGAGAGAGGGAGGGAGGAGGGAGGGAGAGAGGGGGAGAGGGAGGGAGAGAGAGAGGGGGAGAGGGAGAGGGAGGGAGGGAGGGAGGGAGGGAGGGAGGGAGGGGGGGGGAGAGGGAGGAGAGAGAGAGGGGGAGAGGGAGGGAGAGAGAGAGGGGGAGAGGGAGGGAGAGAGAGAGGGGGAGAGGGAGGGAGAGAGAGAGGGGGAGAGGGGGAGAGGGAGGGGAGGGAGGGAGAGGAGAGGGGGAGGGGAGGGAGAGGGGGGAGAGGGAGAGAGAGCGAGCGAGACGAAGTCGGGATGGTCTGGAATGGGACGGAGGGGCACTAAATTACTCCCCATTTCCAAACACACACACACGTACAACGCAAGAGGTAACGATCACATCTGTTACAGTAGCACACACACACGCACACCCCACTGTCTCTATAAATCAGGGCTCCTCAGGGAGGCTGGTCTGTTAACTCCTTAAATGTGTTTTATAGTCAAGTTTTGGCCTTTATTTTTAGAATGATTTATTGAACACTGGGACTGGTTGATTTTTAACTATTGTATATCTATCATTGGAAGGTTTGGGGTAAAGGGATGTCTGCCTTTTCCAGGGTCGTCTATGGTTTAGGAAACATACAGTGAACACATAGAAACGCAACCATTTCAAAGAGTTTACTGAGTTACAGTTCATATAAGGAAATCAGTCAATTGAAATGCATTCATTAGGCCCCAATCTATGGATTTCACAGATATGCATCTGTTCGTCACAGATTCATCAAAAAATGTTGACCTCACAATGGGCCTCAGGATCTCGTCACGGTATCTTTGCTCATTCAAATAGCCATCGATAAAATGCAACTGTGTCCGTCGTCCGTAGCTTATGCCTGCCCATACTATAACCCCATTGTCACCATGGGGCATTCTGTTCACGACGTTGGCATCAGCAAACTGCTCGCCCACACGACGCCATACACGTGGTCTGCGGTTGTGAGGCCGGTTGGACGTAATGCAAAATTCTCTTAAACAACGATGTAGGCAGCTTATGGTATAGAAATGAACATTCAATTCTCTGGCAACAGCTCTGGTGGACATTCCTGAAGTCACCATGACAAGTGCACACTCCCTCAAAACTTGACATCTGTGGCATTGTGTTGTGTGACACAACTGCACACTTTTTAGTGGCCTTTTCTTGTCCCCAGCACAAGGTGCACCTGTGTAATGATCATGCTGTTTAATCAGCTTCATGAAATGCCACACCTGTCAGGTGGATGGATTATCTTGGCAAAGGAGAAATGCTCACTAACACATAATGGTGTAAACAAATTTGTGCACACAATTTGAGAGAAATATGTTTTTGTGCGCATCGAAAACTTCTGGGATCTTTTATTTCAGCTCATACAACATGGGACCAACACTTTACATGTTGCACTTATATTCTTGTTCAGTGTATTTTGACTTGTTGCTAAATATCTTGCTCAAAAGTATTAGATTACCAATATGTTGATAAGCAGTTATCCACGGCTTCATCTTCGGTGTGTAACATGGAGACTGTGTGTGTAGTGTGAGGGGGGATTAGCTACCTGCAGCTGACTAGATGACTGACTGGCTGAATGGCCTCTTGCTATTCCTGTTCCATAGACTAAAACAGCCTGGAAGTCCTGCTACGATCCGCCGGGACCCTACAAACACAGAGATGCGCACACACAGACACACACGCACACACACAGAGAGAGAGAGAGAGACACATACAGAGAGGAAAAGAATGCAAATTTGTGGTACTCCTGTACAATGCTTTGCAAAATTATTCATCCCCCTTGGCGTTTTTCCTATTTTGTTGCATTGCAACCTGTAATTAAAATAGTTTTTTATTTGGATTTCATGTAATGGACATACACAAAATAGTAAACATTGGTGAAGTGAAATGAAAAACATAACTTGTTTAAAATAATTCTAAAAAATAAAAAACGGAAAAGTTGTCAGGGACAAAATTGAAAAAAGTACAGATCAGGGTTGGGTTATAAAAAAATATCTGAAACTTTGAACATCCCACGGAGCACCATTAAATCCATTATTAAAAAATGGAAAGAATATGGCACCACAACAAACCTGCCAAGAGAGGGCTGCCCACCAAAACTCATGGACCAGGAAAGGAGGGCATTAATGCTTCTACACCTGCATTGCTTGCTGTTTGGGGTTTTAGGCTGGGTTTCTGTACAGCACTATGAGATATCAGCTGATGTACGAAGGGCTATATAAATAAATTTGATTTGATTTCGATTTGATTTAATCAGAGAGGCAACAAAGATACCAAAGATATCACTGAAGGAACTGCAAAGCTCTACAGTGGAGATTGGAGTATCTGTCCATAGGACCACTTTAGCCGTACACTCCACAGAGCTGGGCTTTACAGAAGAGTGGCCAGAAAAAAAGCCATTGCTGAAAGACAAAAATAAGCAAACATGTTTGGTGTTCGCCAAAAGGCATGTGGGAGACTCCCCAGACGTATGGAAGAAGGTACTCTGGTCAGATGAGACAAAAATTGCGCTTTTTGGCCATCAAGGAAAACGCTATTTCTGGCGCAAACCCGACACCTCTAATCACCCCAAGAACACCACCATTCCCACAGTGAAGCCTGGTCATGTTGTGGGAATGTTTTTCGAATTTTTTTTGAATTTTGAATTCCAGGTTGTGAGGCAACAAAATAGTAAAAATGCCAATGGGGGTAAATAGTTTTGCAAGACTCTGTACAATGCACACGCACACAGTCCAATACATTATTTGTAGTTGCATGCAGGGGATAACACACACACACACACACACACACACACACACACACACACACACACACACTCATTGAGAAAAGTGGCTAGTCTTCTCTTCCTAAACTCCAGACCAATAGCTCTCCCTCTCCTCCCACAGCCAACCTCAAATCTCTCAGCTCCTCCCGCCACTTCAAACAGCGGGCAGACGTTTTACAGCACACACTCTCATTTTCTCCCAGGTAATCACTTCTTTGATTGAAAAAACGAGACCAAAACCCAAATCGTTTTCTTCTCTGGCCCGATTTACCAGAGGACAGAAATTGCTACCAGGTGTGTTTTTACTAAGGCAGCCCCCGATCCCCTCTGTCTTTTTTTCTCTCTCGCTCTCTCACTTTCTTTCCCTCTCTAAGTTGTTAATTCTCCACAGTAGAGGAACTCGTGTGTGTGTGTGTGTCCGTGAGCATGTGTGTGTGTCCGTGAGCGCAGGAGTGTGTGTTGACAGGCAGTCTCATTCCAGATGTGACACTACCCCCCCCCCTTTCCCTCCTCCCCCTCCGCCATCTCTCTCTACATTCCTGGAGGAAAAGAAAGATGGAAGTGTAGAGGGAGGGAACGCGAGATGGAGCTGAAGCAGGCTTTAGTTTTGAAGCCTCCACCTGTACACTGGATTTAAACATATATAATACATACTTCCCAGTACACACACACAGGCAGCACTCTGCGGATGAGTCGGACTCTGTTAGTGCTGCTATCCTGATGGAAGGGATGTGTGATCGAGGAGAGGAGGGAAAGGAGGAGAGGAAGACTGGCTAGGTGTTTGAGGCTCTTCGGCCACGGTCACTGGACCAGCTGTCAGTGGCGGTGAGGGGTGAGGAAAGGCGCTAACGCTAGCTAGCCCCATTAACACTAGCTAACGCTGCTCAAGCGGGAGTGGGGGGGGGGGGCTAGCGTAAAGCGAGGTGCCTCGTGTCACCCTTTTAATTAAAGTAATGAAAGTGTCAGTCAGTCGCGGTTAAGTGCTCAGTTAGGGAGACAGGGGGAGGATTTAGAGGAGAGGACAGGGGTGGAGAGAGTTTCTGTCGAGTTTCTGAATGCGTTTGCATGTGTGCGTGTGTGTGTGTGTGTGTATACCCTGTGTGTGTGTTTGTGTGAAATCACTTCCTGTGGGCCTCCAGACCAAAGGCAGTGTCTGTGGGAGAGAGTGGAGTGTTTTATAGAGGGCCTGTCAGCCTCCCTCAGGCCCCAGCCTGGATTTACTGGCCACATACAATGTTTATCACTCAACAGAGAGTAATGTGAGCAGGAGGGAAGGAAAGGGTGGGGTGGGGGGTGGCGGGAGAGAGAAAGTGAGGGAAAGAATGAAAAGGGGCAGAGAGAACTAGAGACAGAGAGGGAGGTAAAGCAAAAGAGAGAGTGAGGGAGACAGAGAAACAAGAGACAGTCTGGTGAAAAGGAGGGGGAGAAGAGAACGGGTTACGGGTGGCTTTTTGGCCCATTTCTCTCTACTCCCTATAAATCCATGCAGAGATAGCTGTATCTAGAGAGAGAGAGAGAGATCGAGGGGGGGGATGGATGGAGGGAGGGGAGGAAGGAGAGCAACAGACTTCAAAGATTTCCAAAGCCCTAAAATAAAATAAAATCTGAAACTGAAGATGTTCAAGTTCCATCCTCTGCTTGGTTTAGAGAAGAAGGGACTCCTCCCATACTTCTCCCTGACTTCTCTGATGTCCATCACGTATCTCTGCAGTATTTCTTAAGCATGTGTCTTTGTTTTCATCATTTTTATCATCTTCACCGTTGCGTCATCTTCACACTATCTTTCCAGAGTCTTTGCTGCAATACCTTCACGGGTAGAGTATCATCATTGTATCTATGTATAGTATCTTTCTTCATGTAGGATCTTCACAGTACCTTCGCTGTATCTTCACAGTATCTCTGTAGGATTTTCACAGTATCTTCACAGTACCTTCGCTGTATCTTCACAGTATCTCTGTAGGATTTTCACAGTATCTTCGCCGTATCTTAGCTGTGTACCCATGGCACTGGCTGCCACTTAGCCTGTCATCCAGCAGAGAAGTCTAATCCTCTCATTGGAGGTGTGAAACTCCCTGATCCAAACCCTCACCTCCCTCACTCCTACCTTTTCACACGTTCGCACGCACCACGTCACGTCGCGCACCATGCCCGCTGACATTTAGCCACTGAGGTGGACGAGAGGGAAGGGACGGGCAATGTGTGTGTGTGTGTGTGTGGGGGGGGTTGTGTGTGTGGTATGGATAGGGTTGACTGACTCTGTATGCTCAACAGAGAGGGACACCTTTGGGTGGTTGGTTCAGAGAAAAGACCCAAGGGACAAGGAACAGCAGAATGGTCCATGTAGACGGGGGGAAGGTTACGCCTAGTTCCACCTTGACAAGGAGAGAGGGAGTTGACACTAGACCACTTTTACCCACAGAACTTTGTGCGTGTTGCCATCCAAGTCTCTCCTTCCCTCTTTTGATTCTTTACTTCAGATAGCTTAAAGGATTGGATAAGCATAGGCGATAAGTACCGTACTCCAGTTATTTTAAATCCACATGGCCAGCATGGGCAGAGGAAAGGAGGCCGAAGTATCGGATTGGAATCCATCCTTAACCGTCAGCAGCTGGGCTGAGATAGACGAGGGTTCCACAACTTTCTTTTGTTTGTTGACCCTCTTAGTAGTTAGGGTGCATTTTTTCAACTTTTTGATAAAAAGCGTGCAAAATTTCAACGTCCTGCTACTCATGCCAGGAATATAGTATATGCATATGATTAGTATGTGTGGATAGAAAACACTCTGAAGTTTTTAAAACTGGTTAAATCCCTCCGCCAGTTCCCTGTATTGTCTATGTCAAGGGAAAATAGATAGCGCCCAGTTTACAGTTCCTACAGCTTCCACACGATGTCGCCAGTCTTGGGAATTGGGTTGAAGTTAATCCTTGGTGAAATGAAGAATAGGCACTTCCTGTCAGGGGGTACACTGTGGATGGTTATGAAAGAGAGAAAATCGTCCATGATATGTTGACTTGCTGCTATTGAATACAGATCGCCCCGTCATCAATTTGATCGATTATTAACGTTTACAAATACCTAAAGGATTGGATTACAAAAGTAGTTTGAAGTATTTTGGCAAAGTTTATAGGCAACTTTTTTAATTAAAAAAAATGATGTTGCGTTTTGGAAAGCTGTTGTTTTCTGGATCAGACGGGCTTTATAAATGGACATTTTGGGTATACATGGACGGAATTAATCGGGAAAAAAAGAAACAATTGTGATGTTTATGGGACATATTGGAGTGCCAACAAAGAAGCTCGTCAAAGGTAATGCATGTTTTATATTTTATTTCTGCGTTTTATGTAGCGCCGGCTATGCTAATTCTTTTGTTTACACCTCCTTCAGGTATTTCGGGGGGTGCATGCTATCAGATAATAGCTTCTCATGCTTTCGCCGAAAAGCATTTTTAAAATCTGACATGTTGGCTAGATTCACAACGAGTGTAGCTTTAATTGAGGACCCTGCATGTGTGATTTAATGAAAGTTTGAGTTTTATCGAGTACTATTAGCATTTGGCGCTACGCATTTCCATTTCCTGTTGGCTAGGTGAGACGCTGGCGTCTCAGTGGCTGTAAGAGGTTAATGTAAACTTTATTAAACTAGACAAGTCAGTTAAGAACAAATTCTTATTTACAAAGACGGCCTACCGGTGAAGAAGTGGGTTAACCGCCTTTTTCAGGGGCAGAACGACAGATTTTTACCTTGTCGTTCGGTTACTGGCCCAGCGCTCTAACCACTAGGCTACCTGCCGCACCTAAACTTACTCCTCAGCCCCACATGTGGGGTTCTCCTCCTCCTGCTTCCCTCCTCTCCTCTCCTTCCCACGCTCCTTCTTTCTCCTTGTACACCTCCTCAGCTCTCCTCCTCCTCTAGTTCGACTCGTACAACTCCTCAGCGGGCCCTCCTCCTCTTCCCACCTCCCCTTGTTCCCCCGTCTATTTCCCCTCCGCCCTCCCGTCTACCCCAACCAGCCCCCAGGCTTCCTGTGTGCCAAGGTGTTGAATAATGAATGGAGGCAGGCTGGGCTGATTAAAACAACACTTCAGTCCAACCTCATTTAGTAAAGGCATGACTCAGTGAGAGGGGCCAGCAGTGTCCTCACCAAGACTGATTACTCCTGACAGCGACACACACACACACACACACACACACACACACACACACACACACACACACACACACACACAACATCATCATCATCGTTAGCATCCAAATAGGCACTCAACACATTAAAGTATCATTGGAAGGGCACCTTGCCCCTCCCGTGCTTACTTGACATGAGAGCAGATGTGTGTTCATCCACACGTGTGCAGACCAACACACCTCCCTCGTTCGCATCAGTTCCTGCTCATGCCGCCGTAAACGAAGCATCGATCCTGTCCTCTTTAACATGCCCCAGCCCATTCCCTTACAGTATTCACATCAATCACACTCCAGTGGGTAACTACTACTTCTACGCTGCTGGAGAACGTTCCTCTATCGCAGGGGGGAAACATAATTCACTAAATCATTTGTGGCACATGGTGCGAGTTCCCTTTCGCTAATTATGTCTGTGAGATGCTATTAATGTCTGCTTTGATTCCTGCTCCGCTCCGATGTACCCAACAGCAGCTGCCAGACAGGCTTTTTTGAAGGTCTGCAAGAGAGTAGAGAAAGCATGCGTTTGAAAAAAACTCAAGTGTGTGTGTGTGTGTGTGTGTGTGTGTGTGTAGTAACAAATGTCCAGTGTGTTGAGGGGTGGAGTCTCAGGGGAAATGGCCGTCACAGCGTGACAGCCCGACGTTAGCCTAGCGCTCCTCCGCCAGCACACAGCGCACCGCTTGCCTCTGCGGGGGCCTCCCAGAGACGGTGAGGTGGAGGGAGAGGTTATGTTCTTTGACATGACCTCTCTTGAAGGGCCTGCCTGTGTGGGAGGGAGCGAAGGATGGGCAGACAGATGGAGGTGGTTCTGGTGTGTGTGCTAGACTTCAGTGCCCTGCTCTGACTGAGGTGGAGAAGCTAGCTGCTAGTGCATCACTTAGCATACTAAGAGAAGGGAGCATCTGGGCCTGGTGTTGGAGGAGGCCTACGGCAATAAGACTGGAGGAAGTCTGTCAGATAACCGACACGCCTTATGTCCTTTGACAGGAGCAGTGCAGTGTGGCTATAACGGTGCAACAGGTCAATGGCAGGATAGGGCTCTGTGAACCTAGATTACTGCATTAGACAAGGTTATATCGCACTGTCCCCAGTACTACCAATATACACACACTCCGTCATACAATACCATGATACCGATACCATATTGACAACATAACGTTCATAACAACATTATGAGATGTGACCTGATGTTGTGCTATGATGCGTGACGTCCTCCATTGACATCATACATGTGTAACAGTATAACTTTAGACCGTCCCCTCTCCCATACCCGGGCGCGAACCAGGGACTCTCTGCACACATCAACAACAGTCACCCTCGAAGCATCGTTACCCTTCGCTCCACAAAAGCCGCGGCCTTTGCAGAGCAAGGGGAACTACTACTTCAAGGTCTCAGAGCAAGTGCCGTCACCAATTGAAACGCTATTTAGCGCGCACCACCGCTAACTAAGCTAGCCGTTTCACATCCGTTACACATGCAACATTGCCCTATAGACCAGGTGCCCTATTTTTTGGTCTGAACGAATCAGAGAATGAACTGGTCTGGAAACTAAAGCAGCCGACTCAAGAGAGAATGTGGCTTACAGCACAGAAAGGCTGCCACACACGCACACACACACACACAGACTGGTACATGACACACACACGTGCACACACACAGACTGGTACATGACACACACGCACACACACACACACACACACACACACACACACACACACACACACACACACACGCGCACACACACAGACAGACTGGTACATGACACGCACACACACACACACACACACACACGCGCACACACACAGACAGACTGGTACATGACACGCACACGCACACACACATATACACACACACAGACTGGTACATGACACGCACACGCACACGCACACACACATATACACACACGCACACACGCACACACACAGACAGACTGGTACATGACACACACGCACACACACATATACACACACGCACACACACAGACTGGTACATGACACACACGCACACGCACACACACACACACACTCAGTTAGGAATGCAGTTTAGGCGGGCCTCATTCTGCTCGCTAATGCAATTTCTTAGCATGAAGTGGCGCCGCCGTCATGACAGGGTTACTTAATCAGCTGGACAAACAAACAGTTTAGTGAAGTGTGCAGCGGAGGGTTACTGAGTCTTTAGTGCAGTTAGTACGGATCACAGTGCCACACGTTGTGTGTGTGTGTGTGTGTGTGTGTGTGTGTGTGTGTGTGTGCGCGCACGTGCGCACGGTGTCTTGTTGTGTTTACAGTTCATGTTCATCATTTTTTGACTGAAACTTCTCTGGCAGTGGGCATCGTCTCGGGGGACGGTAGGGATGCCAGATATAGGAGTGTAATGATTTAGGTGGTTTTGTTGTGTCGATGAGGTGAGCTCTGAGACTTTCAGATCAGCCAGAGAGGAGTGATCAGCTCTGATGTCAGGGCTTAGCAGCAAACGTCTTCATAGACTGGCAGGATAAGTGCTGGGGTGAATGCTAGTCACGTTTACGCCATGTTGCATCCCAAATGGCAACCTGTTCCCTTTTATAGAGCATTACTTTTGACCAGGGTCAATAGGATTCTGGCCAAAAGCAGTGCACTATATAGGGAACGGGGCGCCAATTCGGTCACATAATTACACTAAATAGATATATATATAAGGCTAAATAGATATATATAACTTAGATTTGATTCTGTAAGAGGACAGGTCTTTATCATGCTAGATCTAGAACCATAAGGCAGCTTCTTTGTGATATAAATGTATATATCACAAAGGGGGGTCCAGGGCGGAAATAAAACTACACGACTTTTCTCTTTTCTGTATACTTTGCTGAGCTCAGCTGCTCTCCTCCAGTGTTTTGGCTGCAGCCCTAAGCACTCTGGTCATTACTGAACTATCAGCCACCAGAATCATCGGGCCACTCTGCCTCGTGTCTGTGTATGTACGTGTCTATCTGGCTGTCAGCTTTTAGACGGAGAGGCGGTAGTAATTCAACATGGAAATACTGTACTTGCATGCATATTTTACAGTCACTTAATTGCGGTTGTGGTATCTCTGACGTTTTGATGTTGAATATGTATATGCCAACTCAGTGCCCTATCGGAGTGTGTGTGTGCGCATGGCTGCGTCGGCCTGTGTGTGTATTGGACGTGTGTGTTGGTCCTGTGTGTGTGTGTGTTAGGTAGTTGTTGTGGAATTGTTAGATTACATGTTAGATATTGCTGCACAAGCATTTCGCTACACTCGCAATGACATCTGCTAACCATGTGAATGTGACTAATGACATTTGATTTGATTTGACTTGCATTAATCTGAGCCGCTGCAGCAACGAGTGACATAATCGCCTATCAGATGAGGCTGTTGTCTGCCTCATTGTTCCCGTGAGCATTGTCAATATGTCGCTTCTTCTGTTTTACAAGACCGTGACTATCTTCCCCTTCTCTCTCTCTCTCTTTCTCTCTGGTTCTCTCTGTCTCTCTTTCTCTCTCTGGTTCTCTCTAACACCCAGCAGAGATGGTGCTGCGGCCTGATTGGCACACGGTGTTGGGAAACATGCACTTGACCCCTGACCTCCTAGATGTTGGTCTTTATTAAGGGATGTGATGGAGGGATGAATAGAGAGGGGGAGGGAAGAATAGAGAAGGGGAGGGAGGGAGGGATGGGGCCTTCTCTTTCCAAAGCCCAAACGCCTGCACCCCATCAAGAACAGCACTGGCTGTATTGGCACAGGCTGGAAAAGAGACCACTTCAAAGACTGTAGTAAATGTCAATCTTGGGTCAGGTTGGTAAACTGTCTGGTAAATAGTCAATATTATAGTTCCAACTCGGGTCAAGTGATGTGAACCAACCAACAATGGTACTGTAATGCTTAAGTGTTGTGTCTATGGAAGCAGTGTTGTGTCTATGGAAGCAGTGTTGTGTCTATGGAAGCAGTGTTGTGTCTATGGAAGCAGTGTTGTGTCTATGGAAGCAGTGTTGTGTCTATGGAAGCAGTGTTGTGTCTATGGAAGCAGTGTTGTGTCTATGGAAGCAGTGTTGTGTCTATGGATGCAGTGTTGTGTCTATGGATGCAGTGTTGTGTCTATGGATGCAGTGTTGTGTCTATGGATGCAGTGTTGTGTCTATGGATGCAGTGTTGTGTCTATGGATGCAGTGTTGTGTCTATGGATGCAGTGTTGTAGTGCAGCTGGGTATTACACCAATTTTGATGAGAAAGGAAGGTTTGCTGTTGGTAGAGTGATCTGCACTTCAGTGTCTGGGCCCAGCTGGTCACAGGAGCGTTACCGCTGGTGAACTTTGCTAAATATGCACATTAAAGGCCCATTAAAAGAATGTGGAGCTGGTACTACAGCATGGCTCTTTCAGAGTGGTCAGTTGTCCACTCTGCTATCCAGGGTGGTTGCAAGGCCAGGGTTCTGGGTTTGATTCCCACAGGGGACCAGTAGGAAAAAAGTATGAAAATATAGAGTGTCTGCTAAATGACTAAAATGTCAATGTAAAATGAGGGAGTGGATGGAAGGCAAACTATAGTGGCTCTCCTAGTGGGAAGTGACCAGGGGCGGAGCGAGCCAAGTAGATCCTGGGTCACAGTGTTTGTTCCTGTCCTGCACAGACACACGCACGCAAGAACACGCACACACACTTCTCCCCCTTGGTCTGCAGCTGCTAGGCTGATGGGAATTGACCCGTCAGAGAGGTGTGCGTGTGTGTATGTGTGTGTGTGCGTATGTGTGTGTGTGTGTGTGTGTGTGTGTGTGTGTGTGTGGGTGGGGGGGGGGGGGAACAGAAACAGGCAGGATGCCATGTGCTGTGGGGATTCCCCGTCCAGTACTAATACGTTTCTCAATACACACACATGTTACATGAGTCTGTCAAATTTAATTAGCCCTTTTGGCCAAACACCCACTGCATGCTTTTTCTACTAAATCCTTCCCTACTGGAAAACCTCAGTGTCTAGTTATTCCAAACACAATGACTTCATAGTTGGTATCAGATTGTAGGGCAAGATAAGGAAGTGCAGAATATCTGCATTCATAAAAACATTTTTGTGAACTTTACCGATAGTTGAGAATTGTTTTGAAGCAGCTGGCTATGTGTTAAAGATTGATATTGTGAATGAATAGAAGAGAGAAAGGGAGAGAGAGAGATTTGAAGCAGCTGGCTGGCTGGAGGGGGAGGGTGGTGTGTGTGTGTGTGTGTGTGTGTGTGTGTGTGTGTGTGTGTGTGTGTGTGCCAGACGGAGAGAGAGAGATTACTGCAATCCAAAGGGGAGAGCTGATCTTGAGATTTGGATCTGAATAAAATAATGTGTGTGGGATTCAAAAGAGCCAGGAATGGAGACCTGCTAACCAATATGTTGGATGAGACCCAGCAACACTTGGTTATATAGGGAGGGTGTGTTGACGTGTAGACAGTGTAGTGTACAACTATAGAGTGTTTTGAGTCCCGAGAGCTTCTGTCAGTTGTCTTATTCCATAAGTCAACGTATGTCCCCCTTAAGTCTTTGTGTTGCGTGTGAGGCCTACAGCCAAGGAACGCGGGGTAGTGTTGTTCTGACTGTAATATATACAGTGGGGCAAAAAAGTATTTAGTCAGCCACCAATTGTGCAAGTTCTCCCACTTAAAAAGATGAGAGGCCTGTAAATTTCATCATAGGTACACTTCAACTATGACAGACAAAATTAGAAAAAAACATCCAGAAAATCACATTGTAGGATTTTTAATGAATTTATTTGCAAATTATGGTGGAAAATAAGTATTTGGTCAATAACAAAAGTTTATCTCAATACTATGTTATATACCCTTTGTTGGCAATGACAGAGGTCAAACGTTTTCTGTAAGTCTTCACAAGGTTTTCACACACTGTTGCTGGTATTTTGGTCCATTCCTCCATGCAGATCTCCTCTAGAGCAGTGATGTTTTGGGGCTGTTGCTGGGCAACATGGACTTTCAACTCCCTCCAAAGATTTTCTATGGGGTTGAGATCTGGAGACTGGCTAGGCCACTCCAGGACCTTGAAATGCTTCTTACGAAGCCACTCCTTCATTGCTCGGGCGGTGTGTTTGGGATCATTGTCATGCTAAAAGACCCAGCCACGTTTCATCTTCAATGCCCTTGCTGATGGAAGGAGGTTTTCACTCAAAATCTCACGATACATGGACCCATTCATTCTTTCCATTACACGGATTAGTCGTCCTGGTCCATTTGCAGAAAAACAGCCCCAAAGCATGATGTTTCCACCCCCATGCTTCACAGTAGGTATGGTGTTCTTTGGATGCAACTCAGCATTCTTTGTCCTCCAAACACGACAAGTTGAGTTTTTACCAAAAAGTTATATTTTGGTTTCATCTGACCATATGACATTCTCCCAATCTTCTTCTGGATCATCCAAATGCTCTCTAGCAAACTTCAGACGGGCCTGGACATGTACTGGCTTAAGCAGGGGGACACGTCTGGCACTGCAGGATTTGAGTCCCTGGCGGTGTAGGGTGTTACTGATGGTAAGCTTTGTTACTTTGGTCCCAGCTCTCCGCAGGTCATTCACTAGGTTCCCCCGTGTGGTTCTGAGATTTTTGCTCACCGTTCTTGTGATCATTTTGACCCCACGGGGTGAGATCTTGCATGGAGCCCCAGATCGAGGGAGATTATCAGTGGTCTTGTATGTCTTCCATTATCTAATAATTGCTCCCACAGTTGATTTCTTCAAACCAAGCTGCTTACCTATTGCAGATTCAGTCTTCCCAGCCTGGTGCAGGTCTACAATTTTGTTTCTGGTGTCCTTTGACCGCTCTTTGGTCTTGGCCATAGTGGAGTTTGGAGTGTGACTGTTTGAGGTTGTGGACAGGTGTCTTTTATACTGATAACAAGTTCAAACAGGTGCCATTAAGAGTGGAGGACAGGGGAGCCTCTTAAAGAAGAGGTCTGTGAGAGCCAAAACATCGTGCTTGTTTGTAGGTGACCAAATACTTATTTTCCACCATAATTTGCAAATAAATTCATTAAAAATCCTACAATGTGATTTTCTGGATTGTTTTTCTCATTTTGTCTGTCATAGTTGAAGTGTACCTATGATGAAAATTACAGGCCTCTCTCATCTTTTTAAGTGGGAGAACTTGCACAATTGGTGGCTGACTAAATACTTTTTTGCCCCACTGTAGTGTTGTTCTGACTGTAATATATAGTGTTGGAAGTAAAACAGGAGTAAAATGGAGGAGCTGTGTGGGAGAGGAGATCATGTAGACTTGAACAAAAGCCTAAAGTTGAAATATTGAATCCGGGGAGGGGTGAGAGAGAGTGAAAGGGGGGGAAGCTACAATGGGCAGGCCCAGATGTGTATTGAGAGAAAGCGAGAGAGAGGGGGAGTGAACGGAAGGGAAGGAAAGAGACGGAGGGGAGTTTTGTGTGCTGTTTCGGATGGCCTGGTTATACGTTGTCAGGCTAGTGAATGTGTCAGGGTCCACCACCAACAGAGGCAGGACCAGTGAGGTATGGGATAGTTGGTTTCCTCCCCCATCTCTGTCCCTCTGTCTGTAATGTAGGCCTACTAATGCTGCTTCATCTTTAAATCAACCTCTCCTCTCCCTCATTATTGCTCCTTCTGTTCTGATCTCTCCCCTCAGTCTTTGAAAGACTTTTGCAAACCTGAAAAGCCTCCAAAGTCAAATGTAAATCCACTAAGAAAAGTATCCATCGTATTTTACAGTTATTCACCTCCCGCTGCCGTCGCTGTGGCCTGAGCTGCTCGTGTAATACTGAGGTCTACTTTGCATCGAGGTAATTCACTATCAGGAGAGTATCGTCTCGAAAGGAACAACAACCTCACATAATGTGGCCATAATGTATGCAGGGAGTCTTCCCGAGCGGTTTCGGCTGGGAAGCTTGCGGACAACCTTAAAGTCCACAGACATTAGGAGCTCGTTGAGAATCAATGGGAGGACGCCTTCCGCATCTGAATGCAAATCGCTAGCTACTGAGCCCGGCTCCTATTGATATGCACGGCGCTGAGGGGTTAACCAGTGCTGCTGCTCACTTTCTCTCTTCTCTCACTGGCCCTGGCTGGGTTGTGTATTGTCCCTGAGATGGGCCCCCGGGGCTCTGGGCCAGGGCCCCCCGCTGATGCTGTTGTTGACAGAGATCAGGGGCTTTATGGGAAGCTGTTGTCCTTTTTTGGTAAAGGATGACCTCTCTATCCCCTGGCCAGCGTCCTCCATTGACCCCTACCCAAAACCACCACTGACACACACTGCAGAGAAATACAGATAGAGGAATATATTTACACTATGGAACATGTTGTCGTGTGTATCTGCATAGAGAGGACGTTCATCAGTGTGGTCCTCTATAAACCTTGAAACGGCAGGATTCCCAGGACCACCCATATTCAAAATGTATGTACGCATGACTGTGATTCGTTTAGGATAAAAACATCTGTTAAATGGCATATTCTTTTATTCTTATTCTGTTCCATTTTGTGACAGGGTAACAACAAGCCTCTAGGAGCTGTCATCTAATAGACCTGGAGCTCATAGTCCTACAACACATGCGTGTAACTAATGTATATCTAGGCTTGTACCAGAATCTGCACTGTTTTGCTAGCCACCAGAGAGCTGCAACAATGTCCTGGGTCGGTCTAGTACTGGGTGGAGTTGAGCTCTGTGTTTTTGTGGCTGTGTCCCCCCCCCAGTGTGATGTACATAATGAGTGATGTAATGGAGTCTTCCTGTTCGGGCCCCCATTACAAAGCCTTCCCACAGGGCCTTTCTCTCTTCACCAGTCCTGCCGGCCCAGCCCTGGGGGAGGGGGGGGGGGCAGGCTAACGGGTCTGTTTGTGGATCAGAATGTCCCTCCTGATTTCATTTTGTGGGGGGGGGTTTACCCCTTTTATTCTCCCCAATTTCGTGGTATCCAATTGGTAATAGTTACAGTCTTGTCTCATCGCTGCAACTCCCGTACGGACTCGGGAGAGGCAAAGGTCAAGAGCCATGCGTCCTCCGAAACACAACCCAACCTAGCCGCACTGCTTCTTGACACAACGCACATCCAACCCGGAAGCCAGCCGCACCAATGTGTCAGATCAGAGGAAACACCGTACACCTGGCGACCTGGTCAGCGTACACTGCGCCCGGCCCACCGCAGGAGTTGCTAGTGCGTGATGAGACAATGATATCCTTGCCGGCCAAGCCCTCCCTAACCTGGACGAGGCTGGGCCAATTGTGCGTCGCCCCACGGACCTCCCGGTCGCAGCCGGCTGCGACAAAGCCTGGGCTCGACCCTAGAGTCTCTGGTAGAACAGCTAGCACTGCGATGCAGTGCCTTTAGACCACTGCACCACCCGGGAGGCCTCCTGGTCTCTCTTCTCCTTGCGCACGTGCTCTCTTTCTTTTATCGCGCTGCCTCTCCTCGTTCTCTCGCACCTTGCCTCCCTCCCTCCCTCTCTCATCTTCTCTGTGTCCGGCGGGAGATGATGGCGGTCGTTTTTTTTCCATTTCCATCCACAGAGATCGATTAGTCCAGCGGGGCCCTGGAGGTCGAGGGAGGGAGGGAGGGAGAAGGAGAGCGAAGGCGGGGAACAGGGAGTTCACCCTCTATACTACTCCACCCCCCAACTTTGAAATGGTGATGATATCTCCCTCTACTCTAATCCCCCACCCCACCCCATATCAATATCTCCAGGCCTTCATGGGGTTGGGGTGGAGTTGTGCCGGGGGGAGTCCTCTGCCCCCCCTGCCCCAGTGTTGGTCCCAGCAGCATTCGTCATGTTCAGGGCCCCTGGAAGGCTACAGCTCTATGGGGCTTTTGTTCCTCGACCTGCTGGCTAAGCAGGGGATTTTACATGTCCCATTACCATTTCAACTGGCTTGGCAGTCCTCTCTATCTAAATCGCCCCCCCCTGGGGATTTTACAAGTTAAAAAGCACACCGTTTTTACCTTTACTCCGGCTTTTTATTAAAAAAAAAATTCTCACTTTTAAAATGTATGCCAAAACATAAAACCATTGATTTTCAAAGTTTAATTAAACCATACAACTCTATCCACAAGGACTACTTCGGACAAGAAAATGTCACAAAAACTGTGCCCGACGCAAAGTTTGGTAACAGAATTACAGTAAATTCTGCTTCAGATTTTTTTCAATGTAGGTTATTTGAGTACAGCAGCTGAAGTAGATTTACATCCGGTAAAGGATTAGTGCCTGATCTGTACTATAATGAATGCATAATTATACAACATTAATATCACTCTCTTCATTGTGATGTATCCTGAATAAGTACACAAAGGTAGAAATTTGCAATATCCTTATTTTGCATATTTAAGTATAATTCTACACACTGGCTATTATTGTAATGTGCTCTGTCCCTAAACAAGAGCACATTTGGTTGGTCCGGACAAGACCAAATCCGAACCAATCATAGACATCTATGTTTGGTTCAAAATTCCGTTACCAAATTGTTAGGTCTACCTTTTACTTGTTACTTCTGTGAACTTTCATAATCCTTCCTTCTCATGAGGAATTAGAAAATATCTTAAAGTTATGTGGGGTTTTTTTTGGTAATGGAATTACAGGGCACACGTTACTTAAACTTACAGAAGGTGAACAACTTCTGCAAAAATGTGTTGATATTAGTTTGCAGGGGACCTTACTTTACCATTATTGTGTGTTGATGTATTTCTGATACCTTTTCAAGTACTTTTTCTGGTAGTTGTTGTCTAAGACCCGTTTGACATCTGTCTGATAATAAATCAAAGCCTTTGCTTATTTGTATTTTTTTCGGGTGGAAAATTGTGAATAAATAAATAAATAAAGCATATATACATATATCCTTTTAATTTCTCAAGAATATAGACTCTTATCTTTCATTTGACACCCAGTTTGACATAATCCTATGAACCTTACATGTTGGTGCTCATGGGTCATTTTGCATGGGAATGCCCATATGTATTGTGCCGTTACAGCGCATTAGGCAGGCAGGCACACATACACACTTTTACACATACTCCTACACACCTGCTGGCATGTAGTATGTCTCTTTTGTAATTTGTCAGTACAAAGACTATTTGCACACACAAACACACACATATAGTTGAAGTCTGAAGTTTACATACACCTTAGCCAAATACATTTACTCTGTTTTTCACAATTCCTGACATTTAATCCTCGTATAAATTCCCTATCTTAGGTCAGTTAGGATCACCACTTTATTTTAAGAATGTGAAATGTCAGAATAATAGTAGAGATAATGATTTTCTTCAGCTTTTATTTATTTTATCACATTCGCAGTGGGTCAGAAGTTTACATACACTCAATTTTCCATTTGGAAGACCCATTTGCGACCAAGCTTTAACTTCCTGACTGATGTCTTGAGATGTTGCTTCAATATATTACAGATAATTTTCCTCCCTCATGACACCATCTATTTTGTGAAGTGCACCAGTCCCTCCTGCAGCAAAGCACCCCACAACATGATGCTGCCACCCCTGTGCTTCACGGTTGGGATGGTGTTCATCGGCTTGCAAGCCTCCCCCTTTTTCCTCCAATCATAACAATGGTCATTATGGCTAAACAGTTCTATTTTTGTTTCATCAGACCAGAGGACATTTCTCCAAAAAGTACGATCGTTGTCCTCATGTGCAGTTGCAAACCATAGTCTGGCTTTTTTTATGGCGGTTTTGGAGCCACTTCTTCCTTGCTGAGTGGCCTTTCAGGTTATGTCGATATAGGACTCGTTTTACTGTGGATATAGATACTTTTGTATCCCCCCCCCACACACACACACAGGGGTATGATCAGGCTTTAAAGGAGTCAGGGAGGAGGATACATCTGGTGTTTGGGGTCAGTACTGTAGGTCATCAAGGTGTTATAAAGACCTGGCCTTGGAGCACGTGGTGCACATCCACTTACACACACTGCACTCTGACCTCTCCCTCCCTCCAGCCATCCCTCCATCTCTCTCTATCAATCTCTCTCCATCTCTGCCTCCCCATCTCCCTCCTTTCATCTCTCCCCTCTCCCTCCCTCCCTCTCTCGCTCTATCCCTTCCACAGCACTCTCTCTGGGCTCCATCAATCAATCACATTTGTATATAAAAGCCTTTTTACATCAGCAGATGTCACAAAGTGCTATACAGAAACCCAGCCTAAAACCCAAACAGCATGCAATGCAGATTTAGAAGCATGGCGGCTTGGAAAAACTCCCAACAAAGGCAGGAACCTAGGAAGAAACCTAGAGACGAACCAGGCTCTGAGGGGTGCCCAGTCCTCTTCTGGCTGTGCCGGGTGGAGATTATAAGAGTACATGGTAATTTATGGCCAGATTGTTCAAGATGTTCTCCACAACTCACATTTTAAATCAGAAACCAAATGCACAACTACACTCTCCTACTATCTTACTTAAACATATTACACCCTCTATACCCCCATTTCTACCACACTCTCTCTGGGCTACACAACAAGCATCAAATCTGAACCAAGTGAATATTTTGTGGAGATCTGTTTGAATTGCACACAGCGACGAGAATAGAAGAATATCCACCTCCTCCTACCTGTATATTATCCTTGAAAAATGAAACGCTGAGAAACTGGATGCTGGGAGATGTTTTATAGAGCTCTATCATCCAAAGACACACACAAGTCCACATATAACACAACACATTCAGAATGGGTAAAACCATTTGAATTCAACAACTTTTTGACAGCATCCCTTTTGATTTTAACAAAACTTTTGCCTGTGAAAGAAGTGACCAGAAAGTGACTTTTTGGCCCTGAATGCCAATACATTCAGGAGAAAAAGATGCTCGCAGTTGACTGTTTTTGCATACCCCACCATACCATGAGATAAAGATAAACAGGTGTTTGATATCATTTAAAAGCGTACAAACAGTGTTGTCAAACTATTTTATTATAAAACATATATATATAAATGTATATATTAGGAAAATTGTCATTTTTAAACCTTTAACGTCAATTAACTAAAAACACGTAAACTCTACTTTTTTTCTGATTTGCACATGTTTTTGCTTAGACCCTATTTCGCATCATCTGAGATTTTTGTGTTGTGCCTGCCATTGGTTGAGACACAAAATGCTCTTGAACACAGGGTGGGTGTCACTTCAATCATAGAAATAGAATGGACCTATCCCTTCAGACCACTGCAAATTTTTTAATGAATTTCAACTTCTAATTATTACCACAAAGAAGACTGCAGGTCCACCAACCATCAAATGTCAACTTAAATGGTCATGTCTATTCTATTATCTATATTTCTATGACTTCAATAGGTTTCATATGTAGGATTGACCGTATAATTTAAAACAACGCATATTACCATTCAAGTCAACATTTTAGTTGTATTGTTAGTATAAAAAATATGGTATATCGTATTTTACATTTGTGTGCCTGTTCAATGTGTCAGTGTTTTGTTGTGTACTTTTTTTTGAGATCCCAGGAAGACTAGCTGCTGATTCTGCAAAGCTAATGGGGATCCAAATAAAAATTTTCTTGATGTGTGGACCTCCAACCATCTTTGTGGTACCATTTGAAAGTTTGAATTTCAATTATATTCCCATTTTAGTCAATTTATCAGCCAAACCCATGACACCCACCCTATATTCAAAAACATATTTTGTGTCTCATCCGATAGAGGGCACAACGCAAAATAGGATCTAAGCTACAACATACATTATGTGACAATGAAGAAAAAAAGATGGGAGGCTACAGGTTTTTTTTAAATATTTTTTTTTACAACTGGCGTTAAATATTGTACAATTGTTTGACAGCCCTGTTTCTAAGCTTTTAAACGATATCAATCTCAACCATTTCTCTTTTCAATGATGAAGACATGGATGTCTCATGTTATGGTGGGCAAAATGGGTCAGCTTTGAGCACCTTTCTCTTGAATGTTTTCGCATTCAGGTCCAAAAGGTCACTTTTTGAGCACTTCTGCAATGGGCAAATATGTATGGAAGGTTTCGGTTCAAATCAAAAAGTGGTGCTGTCAAAAAAGGATTGAGTTCAAATGTAATCACCCAAATACAACTTTGGGAAGAAAGAAAAATAAGAAAATACATTTCAACAACTTGGGCCACATGACGCAAACCAAGGATCTTATCGGTCAGAGATTTTTCTCTTTTCATTTTCTCTTAGTATCCGTGGGCCATGACCTTGGCTTCCATCTGGGTGGGAAAGGCATGTTTTGATGTGGAGGCCAGGATGAAAATAAATAAATAATGAGCCTCAACTGAGCTAAGAAACCAAGCTGTTTTCCTTCCAAAGAGCCTGTTTGTAAAGCATTTCTCTCTCGCTCTTTCTCCTTGTAAGAATGACTTTTCAAGCACTTTACAGTTGCTGAGGTTCAACCTTTTTAACTGGTTATTTTAACATCAGCTAATTACTTCTGTACATTCGGCTCTTTCTCTCCATTTTAAAAGAGATGGCCAGGGCTTTTCTACCTTGGAAAGACGTGTTTCTCCTAAGTACAATAGGAGCAAGGTCATTCAATCTCTCGTATCGCGAAAAAAAAACTGTACTTCAGTTAATATCTTCATCCCTCTTACTTTCACACAACACCCTCACCCCAGTGCCCCCCAGTAAACAAGTCGAGCATGAAAGTGTGTCAAAACAAAGATAAACAAACACGTACAGACGTTAAGATTACAAGAGCTCTGGCCTCTTCCACACGTCCTCTGATCCATTACGGGGATAACGAGACAGGCTTTCACAGGCTCAAACCTCCCAACGTAGTGTGTGTGTGTGTGTGTGTTTCTTTGTTCCTCCATTCATGCGTGTGTGCATGTACATGAGTGTGCATACGTGTGCACTACCCTTCCCAGAACAAGCAGTGTGTACTCAGTGTTCACACACAGTTGCTGCCTGGCTCCTCCAGATGTGCAGAGGCTAACAGTAGCTAATCCACGCCATATGCTAACAGCTAACTCAAGCCATCACCATCACCATTACCCTTGGCGTAGCTACAGAGTACACAGACGGAGATGTCATGTCACCACTTTCTCTCAGGTAAAAAGCTCTTGTTTTCAATCGGAGGTGTTTGGACAAGGGAAGTTGGGGGATTTGCTCGTAAAATGTTTTTATTTCATGCAACGCAACCACCATATGGTCACGGATTTAGCAATGTACACACACACCCAATCCATACACGTACATGGAAATATACTGATCTATGTTGCAGCTGTCTTTCCCATAAAGTTATGTAGCTTGTAACATGTCACATACCCCCCCCCTCTTCTTTCACCATTGCCCTCGGCCACATGTACACAGACCGAGCAATGAGCAGGGGGATACCGGAGGTGTGAGGTAAGCGATTGAGCAACATGTCAAACCAACTCTTCTGTCAGATAGAGGCTCTTAATGCATTTCAAATGGCTCCCTATTCCCTATATAGTACACTAATGTTAACTAGTGGCCTATCCCTAAGTAAAGAATAGCATGCCATTTTGGACTAGGGCTGGTTGGTATACCGTATTTTATGATATACCGGTATTGATGCACGGACCAGTTAGGGTTTTTACTTTACCTTCTATAACGGTATTTGAATGTTTGGTTTGTTAAAAGTGATACGCCATGTGTAACGTCCATTTTTGATAGTTTACTCCGCCACTTGAGTCAGCTCTCTCTCTGTCTCTCTCTCCCTCCATGCCGCTTTCCACACAGACCTAGCCCCGCCCCCTGTCACTCAAGGAGTGTGTTTGTTGTTCCTCGACCAAGACGCACTTGCGTTCAGTCTGCACGGTCAATGCAGCACATGCAACAGTGTTGATGATAACGATGCTGTTTTCCCTTTGCTTCTTAATATAAATTAACTAGCATTCCATAATTACACAATTAGCTTGTGTTTCTTACATCTGCAAACGGCTAGTTTTAGCCTTTTCTTAGCAATTTGGGCCTCTATCGTGTTGGCCGCAAATGCTAATTGCTAGTTAGCTAACGTAAACTCACCCCATTCCGTACAAATGTGTGTAACCGTGACATTCAAACGAGGCTACAAAGAAAACTAATGGGACTGTAGTGACTGTGTTGACTTCAAAATCGGGGGTGTGAACTAGGTTTCTATTCAAGCATTGATCGACATGGTAATGGCTCTATACTATTGGAGAAAAGTTGAAAAAACTGACCCCCCGTTACATCTTGACGTGTCATGTCGTAACGTACAGCACGCATAAAGCAACTATTTCTGTCTTACAAACTCTCTCCACCAGGTGTAGCACTTCTCTCATTGTTTAAAAACAAGAAATGGACAGTGACGGGGGTAAGGGGGGGATACCTAGTCATTTTTTTGCGTCATCACTGCATGCAATCATCATTCTCAAAGCCGCTGTTTACTTCTAAGATCACTTTAGCACCGCCCTAAAAACCCGATTCGAATTTGACACAAACCTTCAAATAGGTATATAATGACACATTATATAAACTCTTTATAGTGTTTTATTTACATTTTAGAGGCGATAAGGTGATAAGTTGGACAGATCGAGTGAAAAAAGCAGTTTTCCCACACGACATCTGTCCTTCCCCACCCACTAATTTTGAAAAGACCCGACGGGGCTCCTTGCCTGCTTGAATTATGCAGAAACAGGCAGTGTTTAGGTCATGTAATTGATTCTGTTGGAAAGGGGAGAAATTGTGCTTTATACAATGGTATTGACATTACAGCTGATATGTACTGAGTCAGAGCAAAGGTAACTAACTATACAACCTGATAATACCAGTGATGGTGTAGACCTAAATCAGCATGTTGTTTGTGCAACAGTATCTTCTAAATCAAAAAGAAATATGTGAAGCATGAATATGTTAGCTACATGAGTTTGCTACGAGAGAACATTTAATGTAGCCAAAGATTATAGGATCCCCTAGGAAACAGTTTGGTTCCTACCCCGTCACAACTCCTCCCAGGCATTTTCATTCGTTGTCATGTCAAACAACACTGTTCAAAGTGGCCACTATTATATTCTAACTATAGAATTAGAATAATCAATGATTACAACAGTTCACCCAAGTGTTTTGCTCTAAATCGCAAGTCAAATCGCAGTTGCAACATTTGGTTAAAAATAAGGCCTAGATTGATATCTGATATTGTGCAGACCCCTACGTGGCAGTGTGGAAATGAGCACAAGAAATTGAGATATTGCTGAAAATGTATTTTTGGTTGAATTGAACAGTATAAAACAGTCAGAATAGAGAAAGAACCATTACATTCACTTAGAATGTATCTGTTGCCACTGTCGGGTCACACACTACTCAAAGTATTATTATTAAAAAACAAAATGCTGTCATACCGCTATTTTTTTTAAATTGAAATACCATCTTGATATTTTGGCCTTATCTCCCAGCCCTACATCGTACATAACCATGATAAGCAGTTAAAACCCTTTACTGCTGTCTGCAGGGACAGGGAGAGAAACACACACATGCATGTAGATAGGGACAAGATCCATTCTCCCCTCTTCTCTCAGCTAGTTGATGTTCTGAAGTGTATTGTATTAATGGAAGTGACAGAAATATCACAAGTCGACTCCTCCGAACGTCTTGTGTGAGAAACACGATACTGGGGCAGCCTCTTCCTGTGGCTATGAATCTATGAGCTAGTGTCCCTGTTCTGTGTGTGTGTGTGTGTGTGTGTGTGTGTGTGTGTGTGTGTGTGTGTGTGTGTGTTGTACAGCAGCAGAGAGCTAGATAGCCCATCATCCATTTGTGGAGGAGAAGGTAATTACTGTAACATAACGCTAATGATTCCTTCCATTTTGTTTTCTGTCACCTCTGAGCCAACTGATCTCATAAAGGAAATAACGTAACGTAATTTTGTTTCCACCTTTATTTAACCAGGTAGGCCAGTTTAGAACAAGTTCTCATTTTCAACTGCGACCTGGCCAAGATAAAGCGAAGCAGTGCGACAAAAACAACAACACAGAGTTACACATTGGATAAACAAGCGTACAGTCAATAACACAATAGAAAAATCTATATACAGCGTGTGCAAATGAGGTAAGGCAATAAATAGGCCATGGTGGCGAAGTAATTACAATATAGCAATTAAACACTGGAATGGTAGAATGTGTAGAAGATGAATGTGCAGGTAAAGATACTGGGGTGCAAAGGAGCAAGATAAATAAATACAGTATGGGGATGAGGTAGATTGGATGGGCTAATTTACAAATGAGCTATGTACAGGTGCAGTGATGTGTGAGCTGCTCTGACAGCTGGTGCTTAAAGCTAGTGAAGAAGGTAAGAGTCTCCAGCTTTAGTGATTTTTGCAGTTTGTTCCAGTCATTGGCAGCAAAGAACTAGAAGGAGAGGCGGCCAAAGGAAGAATTGGCTTTGGGGACGACCAGTGAGATATGCCTGCTGGAGTGCGTGCTATAGGTGGGTGATGCTATGGTGACCAGTGAGCTGAGATGAGGCGGGGCTTTACCCAGCAGAGACTTGTAGATGACCTGGAGCCAGTGGGTTTGGCAACGAGTATGAAGCGAGGGCCAGCCAACGAGAGCGTACAGTTCGCAGTGGTGGGTAGTATATGTGGCTTTGGTGACAAAACGGATGGCACTGTGATAGTGTTGGAGGCTATTTTGGAAATGACATCGTCGAGGATCGGTAGGATGGTCAGTTTTATGAGGGTATGTTTGGCAGCATGAGTGAAGGATGCCTTGTTGCAAAATAGGAAGCTGGTTCTAATTTTGGATTGGAGATGTTTAATATGAGTCTAGAAGGAGAGTTTACAGTCTAACCAGAAGTTAGGTATTTGTAGTTGTCCACATATTCTAAGTCAGGACCGTCCAGTGTAGTGATGCTGGACGGGCGGGCAGGTGCGGGCAGCGATCGGTTGAATAGCATGCATTTAATTTTACTTGCATTTAAGAGCAGTTGGAGGCCACGGCTGAGGTGCACCCATGACCAGATCGGAAACCGGATTGCACAGTGGAGAAGGTACGGTGTGATCCAAAATGGTCAGTGATCTGTTTGTTAACTTGGCTTTTGAAGACTTTAGATAGGTATGCCAGGATGGATATAGGTCTGTGACAGTTTGGGTCTAGAGTGTCACCCCCTTTGAAGAGGGCGAGGACCACGGCAGCTTTCCAATCTTTAGGATTCTCGAATGATACGAAATAGAGATTGTACAGACTAGTAATAGGGGTTGCAACAATGGTGGCGGATAATTTTCGAAAGAGAGGGTCCAGATTGTCTAGCCCAGCTGATTTGTAGGAGTCCAGGTTTTGCAGCTCTTTCAGAACATCAGCTATCTGGATTTGGGTGAAGGAGAAGCTGGGGAGCCTTGGGCAAGTAGCTGCGGGGGGTGCGGAGCTGTTGGCCGGGGTTGGCGTAGCCAGGAGGAAAGCATGGCAAGCCGTAGAGAAATGCTTATTGAAATTCCCAATTATGGTTGATTTATCGGTGGTGACAGTGTTACCTAGCCTCAGTGCAGTGGGCAGCTAGGAGGAGGTGCTCTTATTCGCCATGGACTTTACAGTGTCCCAAAACCTTTTGGAGTTAGAGCTACAGGATGCACATTTCTGTTTGAAAAAGCTAGCCTTTGCTTTCCTAACTGACTGTGTGTTGGTTCCTGACTTCCCAGAAAAGTTTCATATCGCCGGGACTATTCGATGTTAGTGCAGTACGCCACATGATGTTTTTGTGCTGGTCGAGGGCAGTCAGGTCTGGAGTGAACCAAGGGCTATATCTGTTCTTAGTTCTACATTTTTTGGAAGGGGCATGCTTATTTAAGATGTTGGGGAAATTACTTTTAAAGAACAACCAGGCGTCCTCTACTAACGGAATGAGGTCAATATCCTTCCAGGATACCCGGGCCAGGTCGATTAGCAAGTCCTGCTCGCAGAAGTGATGACGGCGGGTGTGAGATTCACAATGATACTTTGTCGGTAGCCATGTTGTCATGTTGTGTTGCTGCCATGCTGTGTTGTCATGTGTTGCTGCCATGCTATGTTGTTGTCTTAGGTCTCTCTTTATGTGGTGTTGTCTTTCTTGTCCTATATTTTTATTAAATTGTTTTTAGTTTTTATCCCAGCTCCCGCCCCCACAGGAGGCCTTTTGCCTTTTGGTAGGCCATCATTTTAAATAAAAATTTGTTCTTAGCTGACTTTCCTAGTTAAATACAAAAAAACAATGAGGCCAATGTCTCTGGTAATCCTCACTTAAAAAGGGGGGGTGGGGTCTGCTATGTCTATGTTGAAGTGGGGAAGGGGAGGGGGGTCAGGGATGAGGGGGTTATAAATAGTTTAGTGCTTTGAAGTTACTGTCAGGTTTTCCCACGCATTTCCTCCCATCACATCATAAACCTCTTCAATCCCCCCAAAATCCCCCCCACCCTATCTCCCTTCCTAAATCTCAACTCCCCCATCCTCCCTGCACCACTTGGGCTCCAAAGACTAATGCTAATTGCTCTTATCAAGGACACCATGTAATCTACTCTCATTATCTCAAGTTCATCAACCCGCAATTCATTTGAGGGTTGTAAATTAGCTTAGAAGTAAATATCTTCAATATCTCCTCGATTTATCAGCACACTACAATTATGTCTTTGTAGGCGAAGATAAGGTGTAGTGCCCTAAACATGTCATATCAATATACAACTGCATTTCCCATGTGTAAAATAGCCAATTCTTTCCAACTTCTCCTTAAAGCTGGAATCCATAGTGGTGAAACTGCCATGTCCGTTAGCAATATTACATAGGACGTTACTTCAAACAACGAATACTGTTTTTTTGTTCCTCGGACAGCATTGCACACCCGATAGCACAGCAGAGTATGTACTACGCTGACATTTTTTACCATGATGCGGGATGCTCATTTCCTCAAAACAATAACAAATGAGCCCGGGGCGGCCAGCGGTGCTGTTTCACCTATCGCGGATCTCATTTTTAAACAAAGCCAATTTGAGGGTTGACCTTTTATAAGGTGGTTGATAATGAGTAAGTGTTCCAAATGTCATCATCATCAGGTCCAATGTGTTGGCATGTAACACTGTTTCCCCTCCAATGCCCAGAAAGAGCCCGGGCGGTCAGTTGCTCTCGTAAATCCTCTACTACCTTCAAGCAGGCTGCCAACTCATTGCCTTTTCAGAATTTAAAGGCTTGATTGACCTGTGCTCGGCTGTCTATCACTCAAAGTGGGCATCGGTTCAGAGGTTTTAGCGCTTAAGAGCGAGAAGAATTCCCGCCTTGTCTACACCCAGGAAAAGCCATCTTCCTTCACAGCCTTCCCTCACAGGTTCCAGAAAGTGATTAATGGCGTTTTAATGTTTTAAAAGTGTCAGTGCGTTTCTCAAAGTCAGATCCAGCCAGGACGTATTCAGCAAGATGAGAAATTAGCAAGACAAATGGCTTCAGTTCCATGACTTTCTCTGTAGAACTCCATGAGGCATTGGGGTGTCCGGGGCTTGTATTCAAGTAGGAGTGCTAATCTAGGATCAGTTCCCCCCTGTCCGTGTAATCTTATTCATTAAGATCTAAAAGGCCAAACTGATATGAGCCCTGGCTTCATCGAGTTCTTGGTGTGTTGTTTCTTGCCAATTGACACACAGTCCATGAAGGGTTATCAAATCAAATTGGTCACATACGTGTTTAGCAGATGTTATTGCGGGTGTAGAGAAATGCTTGTGCTTCTAGTTCCAACAGTGCAGCAATATCTAACAAGTAATATCTAACAATTTCACTGGGCAAGTCAGTTAAGAAAAAAAATCTTATTTTCAATGACGGCCTAGGAACAGTGGGTTAACTGCCTGTTCAGGGGCAGAACGACAGATTTGTACCTAACTGAGAATGCTGTTTATAGACAACAGCTCAGTGTTCAACACCATTGTCCCTTCCAAGCTCATCATCAAGCTAGGGATCCTGGGACTAAACACCTCCCTCTGCAACTGGATCCTGGACCTCCTGACGGGCTGGCCCCAGGTGGTGAAGGGAGGCAACAACACCTCCTCCATGCTGACCCTCAAGGTGTGTTCTTAGTCCCCTCCTGTACTCCCTGTTCACCCACGACTGGGGTGAACCGCGCACGACTCCTGATCACCGATGGAGATGAGACAGAGTACAGGGAGGAGGTGAGAAACTTAGCAGTCTGGTGTCAGGACAACAACCTCTCCCTCAATATCAGTAAGACCAATGAGCTGATTGTGGACTATAGGAGAAAGAGGGAAGAGCACACCCCTATCCACATCGACAGGGCTGTTGTGGAGCGTGTCGAGAGCTTCAAGTTCCTTGACGTCCACATCACTAAGGACTTAACATGGTCCACACACATCCGCACAGTCGTGAAGAGGGAACGGCAGCACCTCTTCCCCCTCAGGAGCCTGAAAATATTTGGCATGGGCCCTTTGATCCTCAAAAGTTTCTACAGCTGCACCATCGAGAGCATCTTGACTGGCTGCATCACCTCTTGGTATGGAAAAGGCAACAACCTTGACCGCAAAGCACTACAGACAGTGGTGCGGACAGCCTAGTAAATCACTGGGGCCGAGCTCCCTGCCATCCAGGACCTCTATATCATGCAGTATCAGAGGAAGGCCCAAAAAATTGCCAAAGACTCCATCCACCCAAGCCATAGACCGTCTGTCCGGCAAACAGTACCAGAGCATCGGCTCTCGGACCAAGAACCTCAGAGACAGCTTCTAACTAACCCCAAGCCATAAGACTGCTAAATAGTCAATTAATGGAAGCCAAACTATCTGCACTGACCCTATGCACACTCACTAAACTACAGTTGAAGTCGGAAGTTTACATACACCTTAGCCAAATACATTTAAACTCAGTTTTTCACCATTTCTGACATTTAATACTGGTAAAATTCCCTGTCTTAGGTCAGTTAGGAACACCACTTTATTTTAAGAATGTGAAATGTCAGAATAATAGTAGAGAGCTTTTATTTATTTCATCCCATCCCAGTGGGTCAGAAGTTTACATACACTCAATTAGTATTTGGTAGCATTGCCTTTAAATGGTTTAACTTGGGCCAAACGTTTCGGGTAGCCTTCCACAAGCTTCCCGCAATATGTTGGGTGAATTTTGACCCATTCCTCCTGACAGAGCTGGTGTAGCGGAGTCAGGTTTGTAGGTCTCCTTGCACGCACACACTTTTACAGTTCTGCCCACACATTTTCTATGGGATTGAGGTCAGGGCTTTATGATGGCCACTCCAATATCTTGACTTTGTTGTTCTTAAGCCATTGTCCATTTGGAAGACCTATTTGCGACCGAGCTTTAACTTCCTGACAGATGTCTTGAGATGTTGCTTCAATATATCCAGATAATTTTCCTGACTCATGATGCCATCTATTTTGTGTACCAGTCCCTCCTGCAGCAAAGCACCCCCACAACATGACGCTGCCACCCCCGTGACGCGGCTCCCCCTTTTTCCTCCAAACATAATGATGGTCATTATGGCTAAACAGTTCTATTTTTGATTCCTCAGACCAGAGGACATTTCTCCAAAAAGTACGATCTTTGTCCCCATGTGCAGTTGCAATTTTTTTTCTGAGGTCTTGGCTGATTTCTTTTCCTTTTCCCATGATGTCAAGCAAAGAGGCACTGAGTTTGAAGCTAGGCCTTGAAATACATCCACAGGTACACCTCCAATTGACTCAAATGATGTCAATTAGCCTATCAGAAGCTTCTAAAGCCATGACATAATTTTCTGGAATTTCCCAAGTTGTTTAAAGGCACAGTCAACTTAGTGTATGCAAACGTCTGACCCACTGGAATTGTGATACAATTATAAGCGAAATAATCTGCCTGTTAACAATTGTTGAAAAATGACTTGTGGAGTGGTTGAAAAACAAGTTTTAATGACTCCAACCTAAGTGTATGTAAACTTCCGATTTCAACTGTATACATATACACACTATATACACACTATATACACACTCACTCACTCACACTACACACACTGCAGAAAACACACACACACAGATAACGCATACCAACACAATACAAACAATCATACACTACCAGTCAAAAGTTTTTTTAAACACCTACTCATTCAAGGGTTTTTCTTTATTTTACTATTTTCTACATTGTAGAATAATAGTGAAGACATCAAAACTATGAAAAAACACATGGAATCATGTAGTCAACAAAAAAGTGTAAAACAGAGTGAAGAAAAAGCAGCCAACAAGTGCTCAGCATAGGTGGGAATTCCAGGTGCATTCCAGGTGAAGCTGGTTGAGAGATTGCCAAAAGTGTGCAAAGCTGTCATCAAGGCAAAGGGTGGCCATTTGAAGAGTTGTTTAGCACTTTTTTGGTTACTACATGATTCCATATGTGTTATTTCATAGTTTTGATGTCTTCACTATTATTCTACAATTTAGAAAATAGTAAAAAATAAAGAAAAACCCTTGAAAGAGTAGGTGTTCTAAAAGTTTTGACCGGTAGTGTACATTACACACACACACACACACTTTTAGACTTTTTTTTACTGTGGCTACGCTGTTCTTTATTTTAGTCTTATCTATCCTGATGCCTAGTCACTATACCCTGCCTTCATGTGCATATCTACCTCAAACAACCTCTTCACATTGATCTGGTACTGGTACTACCGTTATATAGCTCCATTTCACAGTAAAGTAAGTATTTCACATTAAAGTCTACACCAGTTGTATTCGGTGCATGTGACAAATAATGATTTGAATCAGTCAAAGGTCAGACAGATTGTGTGAACATGTGATTGTTTGGGTCAAGACGGGAAGGCCTACAATATATGAGTGCACTTAGCAGTGCCTCAGAAACAAAGGCAATGATTGGCTGTTGTTCCACTTCCCTGAATTGCTTGTTGTGGAAAACGTGTTTCTATACTTAATCATCAACTGACCTCAAACGAAAATATGTTGTGAAATGGTAATAGGCAAACTGGGCTAAAGCCAAAGGCAATGATGTAAGCGTAAGTAATAGCAAATTGCTTTGTATCGTACATTTACAATGAAGTCAATTTTCATTACGCAGCTTGCCAGGCGCTGCTCGCTCGCTTACATACCTATCAGAACATTCTAATATCCTATATAGGGCCCGTGTCTGTGGCTAGTACCCCTGCCGCCACTCTCAATGGATTTAATGCCTCCTATCGATTAACGAATGTGTATTTATTTGATGTGTGGTCTTTTATCCCGAGCAGCTAATATTTTAAACAGACGAAAATCAATACCAGAGCACTTTCACGTCAAGGAAAAAAAATGGGATCAGCTAAGGCATGAAAGAAGAGGTTGATACGTTGTTCTACTCATGGATGGGGCCATCTTTCACTCACTGACAGCAACCTTGGTTTAGCTCGTTGACTGATGCACAGTGGCGCCACGACTTGACTCTTCATTGCCTTGTTATGTGCACACTGCTCTACCCCCGGGCAAGTGTGTGTGCAACCTCTGCCCAGGGAAGTGAAGCCAAGGAAGGTGTGGGGAGGGGGGGGCAGCAAAGTGAGAAGGTGAGCATGTGGTGGGCCAGCACGAGGTGAGGCATTTGCCTGGTTTGTTGGGTTTACAGAGAGATAATCTGCACTGTGAAAGGTGTGTGTGTGTGTGTGTGTGTGTGTGTGTGTGTGTGTATTTGGTGGGCAGTCAATGGGCGTATTTACGGTACATGGACAGGGATGGATGGAAAGGTGGAACAATATTGACAAGCGTCTTGTTTTGTCTCAGAACAACAGCCGCCACACTTGTTTTCAGTAATTACATTATTCTGCATTCAGGCTTAACCCTACCGATTTTTCACTCATTTTTTAAACTGTTCAAGACTTTTTTGTCTTTGAATAGAATACAACTTTATTAAAGCTGCAATATGTACATTTTTGGTTGACCTGACCAAATTTACGTAGAAATGTAAGTTATAGCTCTGTAATTCTCATTGAAGCAAGTCTAAGAAGCGGTAGATCTGTTCTCTGTGTGCTATTTCTATGCTTCCTGTTCTAAGTTTTGTTTTTGCGTCTTTTTCTTTCAGTTTTTTACACTAGCTTCAAACAAAACTGGAAAAAAAATAGAAACGCAACATGGAACAATTTCAATGATTTTACGGAGTTACAGTTCATATAAGGATATCAATCAATTGAAATAAATACATTTGGCCCTAGTCTATGGATCTCACATGACTGGGCATATAGATATTGATATTTTGGCCACAGACGCCTTAAAAAAATAGTAGGGGCGTGGATCAGAAAACCAGACAGTATCTGGTGTGACCACCACTTGCCTCATGCAGCGTGACACATCTCCTTCGCATAGAGTTGCCTGTGGAATGTTGACCCACTCCTCTTCAATGGCTGTGCAAAGTTTCTGGATTTTGACGGGAAGTGGAACACGCTGTCGTACACGTCAGTCCAGAGCATCTCTAACATGCTCAATGGGTGATATGTCTGGTGAGTATGCTGGCCATGGAAGAACTGGGACATTTTCAGCTTCCATGAATTGTATACAGATCCTTGCGACATGGGGCCGTGCATTATCATGCTGAAATATGAGGTGATGGCGGCGGATGAATGGCACAACAATGGGGACTCAGGATCTCCTCAACGTATCTCTGTGCAATTGTATTCGTTGTCCATAGCTTATGCCTGTCCATACCTTAACTCCACCTCCACCATGGGGTATTCTGTTCACAACATTGACATCAGCAAACAACTCTTCCACACGACGCCATACACGTGGTCTACGGTTGTGAGGCCAATTGGACGTACTGTCAAATTCTCTAAAATGACGTTGGAGGTGGCTTATGGTAGAGAAATTCACATTTTCTGGTGGATATTCCTGCAGCCAGCATGCTAATTGCATACTCCCTGAAAACTTGAGGCATCTGTGGTGTGGTGTGACAAAACTTCGCATTTTAGTGGCCTTTTATTTTCAGTGCACCTGTGTAATGATCACAATGTTTAATCAGCTTCTTGATATGCCATGCCTGTCAGGTGAATGGATTATCTTGGCAAATGAGAAATGTTCTCTAACAGGGCTGTAAAACAAATGTGTGCACAAAATTGGAGAGAAATACATTTGCGTGTATGTGTTACGGTTGGCGTAAGAACGGGACCAAGGCGCAGCGGATGTTGAGTTCCACATATTTATTTCAAAAGTGTAACTTAAAGCAAAAACAATAACTCAATAAACGAACAATGAAATGTGACTACGTGGTGCACAAACACAAAATAATATCCCACAAACACAGGTGGGAAAAATAGCTACTTAAATATGATCCCCAATTAGAGACAATGATTACCAGCTGCCTCTAATTGGAATCATACAAAACACCAACATAGAAATTATAAACTAGAATACCCCCTAGTCACGCCCTGACCTACTAGACCATAGAGAAATAAGTGCTCTCTATGGTAAGGGCGTGACAGTATGGATAATTTCTGGGATCTTTTATTTCAGCTCATGAAACATGGGACCAACACTTTACATGTTGTGTTTATATTTTTGGTTATGGAAAAACTTTGAAAGGGCCATTGGCCAACTTCAGTCATTGTAACAAAACGACAGCCCAGTTGCTGTCAAGTTCCACTAGTCATAGATTAATTAGGGCTGTAATGTTGTAATTATCATGTTCCACTTCAAATCTCATGCAGAATAGATACTCTACCTCTGATGGTACATCAAAAGCCTGCCTCTATGAGAAGGTTACATTTGGCCAGAGCCCATGAGGAAGAGCTGAGAGGGAGACGGAAGGAAGGATAAACTAAGGTAGCAGGCATAACATGTTGACCACATCGCCCGCGTCGCAAAATAAATGTACACATACATGTTATTCAATCATTGCACCCACACTGCTCGGGCGTGCCAACAAGCATCTGCATTGCCAGGCGCTAAAATAGAAGTTGCTTCTATTTGTGGCACAGAACACGCTGCAAGTCCTGCCTCTCCCATCTCCTCATTGGCTTTTAGAAGCATTTGCCCACTTGCCATCTCCTCATTGGTTATACCCACGTGCCATCTCATTGGTTATAACCACGTGGGTGATTGAAAGATAAAAAGAGGTCTGTGTTGGTAATACACCTTATGAAATAAGTTGCCAATCGCCTTATAAAGTCCAAAAACGAAAAAGCCTGGAAGGAGGAGAGAGAACTAGAAATGATTCGGTTGAGCGTTTTATGTGTGGATTAATTGCTGGAGTAGAGGACCTTGTGTATTTCAGGTAAAATAACATCTCAATATGTATATCCCAGGACAAATTAGCTAGCAACAGCAAACTAGCTAGCAACTGCAAGCTATCCAAATTGCCGTGAATGTTTTAATGCTTTTCGACCTGTCCCCAATTTAGTATAATTGGTTCAGAGTTTGTTTTGATATTTCAACCTGCATGTTGTGATGGCATTTGATGTGGGGGAACAAAATCAATTTGTGCACGATGCCGCATGCGTCCGGTTTGGGCATGGTGTAAAAGAAACGCCTGTGCCGTTTTACGGGCTTCGCCTCTTCCGCTCTCCTTTTCCCCTAAACACGATGCTTCCGGTTTTGGACACCCAGCTGAGGGTTTAGGGAGGAGAAGGGAGGCTTGATAGGTGGAGCTAATGCGCAGCTGCTGATACTCGTCAAAAAATTGCAGGGCAGGATTTGGAAACTGAATGAACTGTGTGCAGAGGTCTCTTCACAAGACATGGACGCCGGCCCTCAAGTATCCTTATGTAACGTGGGGAGCCCGAAAACAACAGGATGCTTAAAAGATTCTCGAGATTTTTTCGGCAAATCTTTAACCTATTGTGTTTGAGATTAAATATTATAACGCTGGCCGTCGTCTATCGAAGACGTGATCCTGGACATATGATCCGTTCTGGTGTTGTTTTTATAGGAGCGAGTTGGAATTAAAATACCTATTTCCACTTGATATCGGCGACATACTGTATCTCTAAATACGCGATTGGGTGGACACGTCACTGACGCTGGGAGCGTGCCGGACAATACATTCTCATAGGCGACTTTTCTATATGACTTGCATTCTACACATGTTTGCATTGGAGTGAAAAGGCAGATCGACGGGCGGGATAGCGTGGTCCACTTTAATCCCTGTGTCGCCCGAGTTGGTCAACAGTTTTGGAAACACCATTCAAAAACACTGGACGGAATAATTGTTTTAACGTTTTTTTGTCTGGCAATTTTTCCTAATCACAACAGTTTGTTTGCTCCTGTTTGTGCCCTCTGAATTAAGCCACAATATAGGTCGGTTGCGTCACTTCATCTGACAAATTGGAGAACAAGAAGTTGTAATATTGTTGTAATATTATCACAACTCTGTTTGGGAGGAAACCTTCCAATGTGTTCTATCCCCGCGATATGTGATGACATCCTTCGTTGCGCTCGGTATTTTTGAAACCCTCTCTTGTCTTCTTTATTCTAACGGGAGGAGATCAAAGGACATTATCTTTCTATTTCGGGCTGTAGTTAGTTTTGCATGATGTACGACAGTGAGGATGTGGTGGGACTCACCCCTAGTCCGAACCCGTTTTTAACCATGGATTACTACCACCACAACCGAGGATGTCTAATTCCCGATAAGAGCCTCGTACCTGCGGGACACCGTCCCTTCAGTTCGTCCATCAGAAATCAACACTGGAATGGATCAAACCACTGTATGTTGATTTCCACTTTACTTGTTCTCGACTAACCAGTAATTGATTGTCGAAAGTAATACGCATTTACCAAGGCGCACATACAATGTCATCCGTAGATATTACGCGCATGCCATGAAGTGTGCTGTTGATTGTTGGGCGATATGGGCAAAGCACGACCCCTCGTTGTTTTACATTTTCGGGTCTTCCGTAGGCTTCATGGTCTGTCTCAAGTTATTGAATCTAGGCCAAACTTGTCGACAGGGCATCATCAGTTAAATGTATTTATTTGAACTTGTATTCTTGGCCAACTCGTCACATTATATTACCCTACAACTGGTTACCTTCGTTAAAACATGCAACATTTATTTGCAACATTGTAATAACATTGTGGCAATCCATTCTAACCGCCGTATTACGTTGTTTCAAACTGCTTGCAAAAACTAAAACCATGCCATGCTTGAGGCGCCTTGTGACTCGTTAATATGTGGCCATGTCTGTGTTGCCATACTAGTGTTTATATATACACAACAACATGCTATATATAGCCTGGGCCTACTTTCTCACATGGGAGAAAAATGTCGACCTAACTATCATGTAACATTGCCAAAGAACAAGTACATCTTTAATTAATGATCAGTATGACCGAATAGATATACAATGCTTCTTTGCTTCCAGATTTTTTTTGACAGCCTTCAGTGGCATTTAATGTTTAATGTCCAAAGACCACACACTGGGTAGGATAGTAAGGTAATGTATTGGTAACTTGCTGACTCATTAGTCTCTTATTTTTTATGGTAGCCAACAAGTCAGTGTCTGTTTACTAGGTTTATATTTAGAACATGTCTGCTCCAAATTCACAAGAAGTGTGATGATGGCACGATGTTGACCTTAGTCACGCTTCAATGCTTAGAGGTCACCTATCACAAGTTGGTGTCACATCATTTTGTTCAGTTAGAAACGGTTGATAATGTTTTACCCTTGATGCACTACTTTTCCAACCTAACATTCAATTAGATCGATTGTCATTCTAAACAATGGTTAGGCTACCAATGGTAAATGTGGAATGAGTCGTGCTTGACTGAATCACCCATGTAACCCCTAACCTTGGGGTCCATTCTTGACAAATGATGGTCATAGTCTGCCTAGAAACTTGGTATCAGTGATTGTTCGGACATGTCAACATTGCTAAGCTTGTGTAAGCCTGTTGGAGGGATCATTCGTTCACTGGCTCAGCTCCCCTTTCTCATGGAGATGGGTACGATTGACCAAAGTATTTATGCACCTCTGAAGGGGGCAAAGAGGTCAGGAAGACGAGGGCCACATCTGAAGGAGGTTAGGATTTAGCCCTACGCCCAAAGATAATATGGTGGCACTCACAGTAAAGTGTATATATATATTCTACAATCTGGGAAAGCGCTTTTTCAATGACAACACTTGGGTATTTTTGATTTAAACTCTTGAGATATTTTCTATAGCATGCTCATCCCTACACTTTCAGGTCTATTTTGATGTTGATGATCGCTTGTTGTTGTCATGGAGAATTTATGTTGACCACAGCTTTCTCAGTTTCAGCTGAGTCGGTCAGACAGTCAGAGCCTCTCTTTGAAGGTCTCCCATAGCAATATCCTGATGAGAGAACAACACTGCTGAGATCCCAACCAGGTGTTGCTTTGAGTCACAAACCAGGGTTCTGTTCAGTAGAGACAACATTTTGGAACTGAATGGAACAGGGAAGATCTTGCCTACCTGAACTTTTCCAACAACTAGAGGACTGATTTTCATTGCAACACGTTCTGCTATACGGCCTAAAAATCATATCTCTATTCTTTTCAAACTTATGGCCGATTCATGATATAGATCTCGATTCTAAACCCTCCCTCCCCAAATCAGCTTTGTTGTGCAATACACTGCATGTCAGACAGTCAGCAATAATCTAATGAATTCAGGCCTTGTGAAATTAACCATAGGAACCACTAGGAATTAAATTTATTTTATCAAAATAGTTTAATATGCTCTTTGCAATAATCGCTGATCTGGCTTTCAAGTCTTTAAAAAAAGACAAAACCCTCTTAATTAGCAGGCAAGTGTATCAACTTGGATCTATTTGCTTGCTAACAAGGTAGCTGTTATGATAATGAGAACAAGTAGCCAATTCCTTTATATAATGACTTTTTATGCTTATTGCACATTTATAAAACACATACTAGACAGCTAGTATAAGTCTTTGGCGAAAAATGCTGCTGGTGGTATGTGATACCGCAATGCCACATGTGACAAACTGAGCATACGTTTTCCAGAAGCAATGTTCATTGATACTCTCGTTTTAGTAGTGTCTGCTCTGCGCACAATTTGAGTAGTTGAGACTTAAAACGGGCATCTTTAGAAAAGGTAACTTCTCCCCTATTACTATAAAATGTTTCAATGTGTTTCGGCGTCCATGTGAGCGACGATTCCGGTGGACCAAACCTCAAATGCAAATAGTGAGTTGAATCCGCTTGTCAGACAGGAAGAAGTGATCTTTTCATCTTTGTTGTTGTGAGTGGCAGGGGGAGGGACTTGGCGTGTGTAAATTGGAAGGTGCACAGTCTACAAGCCATTTCACACAGCACAGAAGGAGCGAAGGAGACGAGGCCAAAAAGACACGAGAGCAAGCAGACAAACACTCATAAGAATGAAAAAATGAAGAAAAAAAATCATAGATTCTTGCAATATAGGCATTTGGAACAACGCACAAAAACATAAATTAGAATTAATCAAATGAATTTGATATGTTGCCCAGCCCTGCTATACGTGTGTCCTTCTGAACAAGACCCAGGGATAGCAGCCTCCCAGTCGTATAGTGGCAATATGTGACTTTTTGGGCGACCTGACCAAATTCAGGTTATAGATCTATCACGCGCTAGATCTGTTCTATGTGCGCTATTTCTTCCCATTCTTAATTTTTGTGACTTTTATTTTGGTTTTGTACACCAGCCTCAAACAGCTTAAACAACAATATTGTTGGTCATGGAAATTGAATTTCACAGCAGTTTAGATTGTACAATTTATTCTCTACACTATCTTATTTTGTCAAATAAACTGAAATGAGTAACTATTAGTTATAGGTACCAGGAAACCGTGGAGCAATTTCTGTATAGTACAACTTTAAAAACAGCTCAGAGATCCAAACAAACTTTGATGTGGAAACAAGCCCAGTGCAAAGCTGCCTTGCCTCTTGCTCTCTCTCTCTCTCGCTCTGTGTGAAGGCTGAGGGTGACTGTGTTGTTTTGTGCGCACAGCAACACTCAACAAGTATGCAGCACCGCCACCTTACTACGTTGAACTATAACCCCTGCTTTTTCCAGACTTTTTGAAAGGAAGAGAAGCCACCATTCGATTCATGAATGTTTGCCGGGGCGCCCTGCCCGCCGACCCATTTCATGCCAAAACAAACTTGTGGCAATCGCAACTCACAAAGAGGTAGACAGCCATTCAGTCCCGGCAGTGAAGTGCCATTTAGTTCAGCCCTCCTCGGGATAATCCCCCAGAGCACTCAAGTCAGAAAGCACGGTTATTTTGAGCTTTTGTCTCCCCCTTCCCCAAGGCGTTCTCACGTCAGTGTAGGTCACTTTGGCGTAGAATGGAAGTCGTTGGGTCGCCTGACCCCCTCGGTGTCTTTATTTAAAACGTCTATTTCGGGAGTGATATAAAAGCAAGCCTTAACTATGATTGTTGTATTGGGTGATATTCTTAGCCATAGCATTGAATAGGACAGGAAATAAGCCACCAAGTGTGTCTGTTTAATCACCGTGTTCTCATTGAGGTAGTGACTGACAATAGTGCTTGGATAGCCTTGATGTCTGAGCAAGCGTCGACACTTTCACTGGCTTGAAAGAATCCTCGTAGGAGTGTGTGAGCAACGCCTAGTAGAAGGCGGGTACTCAACTCGAGCACCCTGCCTCGCTGCTGGCAAAGTCCCCACACCTCATCAGGGCAGCGAGAGGCACCATCCCGCGCAACGGAACTCGGGGCACATCAATCACAGGTTGTTTGAAATGTCCTCCATCATGTTGACTGCTGCTGCTGCGGCCCGGAGTAGAGTCTTGCAGGCAGGGGAGGAGACTGGAGCTGGGAATGAGATGGAGCCTGGATTATAACCACAGACCAGGACTTTGATAGCCCGTTCACATGTCTGTTTGTGCTTTTGTGTACACCATTGGCAAGGTAAACGTGTCATGACAATTCCATTTGGAGTTGGGAGCAGAAACAGACAGGCACCAGGTTAGGACTTCAATACTCATTATTACACTGTTGTTATCCACTCTGTTGGCCAAAGGAAATGAGTTTGTTCCAGGATTACACTTTTCAATCCCATCGTCTCAATTGCTGGACGGTCTGCCTTTATGTCTATGTCATCACCATATTGGAGGACCAGACACCTCGATAAAATATTTAGCTTGTGATGAGTGCATTTTATATTTAACATTTACGATGTATTAGTGAGCATGATGACAAACACAGCCTCGTCCGGTTTGGTGGCATGTCACTCATCCGTAAGTCCTGGCATCCAAAGAAAAAAAAAAACTGCCACCTTGAATTTCCTTCCCCAGCTGCCTCTGGTCTAATGGCTCTCTGGTGTGGTGTGTGTTTGGCATGGAGTGTGTGTGTGTGTGTGTGTGGAGCTACTGGGAGCCCGACGGCCGTCACGGCACTCTTTTGTAGCGCCTCAGAATGGAAGTCCTTACTAAGGAAGACCATGTGGTGTTTTTAATTGTTTCCCATGGACAGCGTTGCTCCGCGCCGGCAGGGAACGATCACCCGGGATGGAGGAAGTGGAGAAAAGGCAGCATAAGAGGGAAAGATATAGGGGGGGAAGAGAGAGAGAGAAAATGAATTGTGGTAAGTGAAAGAGAGAGACGGAGGTAAGAAAGAGACTAAGAGAGGAAGCAAGAGAGTGCTGGACACAGTGGGAGGAAGGGAGTAAGTAAGAAGAAAAGGAAGGGGTCGTAAAAGAATGTTCCGGCCTACTGGGGCTTTTCGGGGGTTGCAGTTTGCGCTCCAGACAGCGTGGCGAGACCGCTGTCAAATGCAGATCTCGCGGGCAGGCGGGTGGCCTCTCTTGGCCCTGCCAACAGCCCAACATGGCTGGCAGCGTCTGCTCGGTGTTCCTGTGGTTTGGCCGACCAGTAGTAGTAGGCTGGCTCTGCGTTGAAGGGATGTGAGGGATAAACGGTCTGGCAGCAGACACTCGGTGGAGACGACAAAAGTGGTTGCGGCTGCACTCTCCTCTTGGCCACAGTGTGTAAATAAAGCCCGGCGTGTAGCCCTACTGCCCCCCCTCCCACGTCTTTGCCATGCGGTGTGTGCCGTCTTAGATGGGGGAGCGGCGCTTTCTTTAGGGACTGTCACCTGGTATGGGCTGTGGTTTTAAAGCGAGGGCCTACTCTACTGTTGCAGCTCTGTGTTTTCGGGGCCTCCCGTCTTACCATGAGTAATAGCCCGTTGAGAAGGGAAATGTGTAGCGCGAGGACGCGATTTCAGAAGTGGCTACTCCAACTTCCACGGACAGTGTCCAAAACAAAGGCGATACTGTTGTCTAAAGAGCCGAGCGCACAATCTTCTTGTGTCGCATGTGTTTGAAGTGGAATGCCGAACGCTCATACGCTGCACTTTCGAGGACTATGAAATGTTCTCGTATAAAATGCATTTGGGAAATGGGATTGATTTCTGTCTCGTTCACTTCCCTCTTGTGCTCATATTTTTTTTTGCACCTACACACATTTCAGCATAAACCAGTGCGGATGTTACCTGTAGTCCATGGCTTCTGGTTGGGGTATGATCCCATCTTTACTACGATGCAACACTATTTACCACACAACTCTCAACAGAGCACAGTGCCCTCTCTGGCGGAGACAGACACACTCCCGTACCTGCAGGCTAACCATTAGCCTAGCTCCTCCGTAATCAGGGAAGGCTGACAAGACACTAGCACTCACTTCATATACCTCACCTGCACTGAGACCGAGAGAGAGGGGACCAGAGGGCAGGATTTCACAACCCGTCTGTGGTTTTTCTTCCAACCCAGAGGCCAGGCCCTGTGCCAGTATACTCGGCAATTACCACAAACTCACATTTAAACTCCCGCTGAACAGGCGGTTCCTTAGAGCTAGTGCTGAGTCGACTTACTAGCAGACGCTGTTGCACAACTTAATGATTTAATGGCCTGACCAGCCCTGTTGTTGTGGTGCCTGGTAGATTAGAAAGTGTTGCATGGTACTGGATATGGTGTGGAGTGTTTGGTGTTATAGAGTGGAGATTGGGAATTGTTCTGTGTCTGTTTAGTGAAGGCAGTTAGGGAATGTTTGGTCTGGGGCTTGTTTGGGCTGGTTGGCTCATGGTTCTGTGTTAGTCCTCAGTTGTGTGGTTTAGACAGTGTTCAAATGGAACTACAGCAACCTTACAGTGAAATGCTCACTTACAAGCACTTTAACCAACAATGCAGTTTTAAGAAAAATAAGTACTTAAAAAACATAAGTGACAGCAGTAAAATAACAATAGCTAGGCTATAGACCGGGTTACTGGTACAGAGTCAATGGGCGCACCGGTTAGTCAAGGTAACTGAGGTAATATAAACAGGTAGGTAGAGTTAAAGTGACTGCATAGATGGCGATCCGGTACCGCTCGCCGTGCGGTAGCAGAGAGAACAGTCTATGACTAGGGTGGCTGTCGTCTTTGACAATTTCTAGGACCTTCCCCTGACACCGCCTGGTATAGCGGTCCTGGATGACAGCCAGGATCGGAATGACACTCGTGTATCTGTGTTTGTGCGTGTCACCTGCATGGCGCGAGACGAATGGGCCATTGGTCAAGGAGAGACGGCCGGTCGGACATTGCAGCAGCACGTAGGCCTAACCTCTAAAATATGATAGAGAACAGATTAACTAGGTAGGTAGCCAATTCAAAACACATCTTGTACCCACTAGTTAATTGTTTAGCTATTATTAGCATTTGTTAATGTTTTCGGGTATGTCCCCCAAAAAAAAGTTCCACCGACCTTCACAAACTGGCTCTGTGTTTGAGCAGGGCTGTATCAAAAGCCTGCACGCCCAGTAGCACTGCCGACTGGGGGTTGACCACATGTGCTTTATACAGTTGCCTAACAGGGATTCTACTTTGTGGGAGGTTGAGTGTCTTGCTGAGTGACACGAGATGGTACATGGTATCAGAGAGCAGCCTCCCAGTGTAGATACCACACAACTCTTGCTTTTTTTCTACGTACAATTGTCGGTCATGGAAATTTGGTTGACAGTCACGGAAAAGTCCTGAAATTCCATTTCTAAAAATGTGTATGAACCCTGGTATTAGCATTGGTTCACTCCAAGTTAGTGTTGGGGTTGCAACGAGCTTAGCTTGTGGTGGAATGTAGGTCTCAAGCACCCATAGCCTTTGGCCTAGAATAAGCCCTAAAGTGTCTGATGTCTGTTTTGGTCTGAGGGTTTGTTTTTCCTCTCAATAATCCACTCCTCTCTGTCCTCTCTCCTTTTCTTAATCGGGACTTTACTCAGAAGTGGAAGAGCTAAAGGGGAGCTGGAGCGAGATGGATGTCTATTTGTGCTGTGCTAAGGCGGATTTGAAGGGCGCTGTGCCCAAGCACACTGACAGTTTCTGGGCTAAGGATAAACCCGCCTAAGCCACTCTCAGCCTGTGGGCTTCGGCTGCTCGCGTACCCCTAAACCACTGACTTTCATTGTGTCTTTCTCACTTCTGTGTGGATTGCACTGAGCTCGGGAGGAAGGAAGGATATGGTGTGGCGATTGGATAGAATGAAGTGAGGGCAAAGAAGGGTGACGCAACAGTCTTATACGAAATTAATTGTCCCAAAAAAATGTCGACTATAGCTAGTCTATAACAAAAAAGTATAGCCGATGACAAATGTATAGGTTGCAGTAAATGTAGGTGCAGCCAAGATGGTGCATTTAGCCAGCTATCAATCCATATGATATTCCTTCCCTCCCATGGAATTCCCCTGGCTGCGGTGTGGCTTCCCTCAACACCACCACCAACGCTAAGCGCTAACTAATTGGATTTGGACATGAGGCTTGAATTCCGCACAGGCATAACTTGCGTAGTTTGAGCAGCACTTAGAAAGAGCAGACCAGACGGTTGGGGGGGAGGGGGGCGGCGGCGGCGGCGGCGTCTTCTCATCTGTTACACTCCGCTAAAACACCAAGGAAAAGAGGGCAAGAAAGAGAAACTGAAGAGCACTTGTAAAATGCGGGCTGTAAAAATAGGGGAGGGAGGAGAGAGCCTGCCGGCCAAAACCTGCACTGACAAGGAGGCCCAGAGGGGAACGAAGGGGGGTGGTGTCTGCTCAGAGGGGCAGAGGGCATCAGGAGTGAGCAGGTGGATATATAGGGACAAAGGGGGGGGTGCAAGGGAAGGGGGCTGCCCATCATGGTTGTAATGTCAAGCAGAAATCCCAGAGCGGGTCAAAAGCCTGCGTGTAACCACTGCTTATCACCTCGACTAACCTGTACCCCCGCATGTTGACTCGGTACCGGTACTCCCTGTATACAGTCTCGCTATTGTTATTTACTGTTAGTTTTTTTTGTCTTTTTTTACTTTAGTTTATTTAGTAAATATTTCCTTAACTCTATTTCTTCAACTGCATTGTTGCATAAGGGCTCGTAAGTAAGCATTTCACGCTAAAGTCTACACCTGTTTTACTCAGCGCATGTGACCAATACAGTTTGATTTGATGTAGTCAAGTCACTAAACTTTGGGTCGAGTCTCTAGTGTTCGAGTCCGAGCTAAAAGCTGCCGTCCAACCATTTAAAAATCTAAATTATGTTACGTTGTTGCACATTTTAAGGAATAACTATATAACAGCTCTATAACGTTTGCTGCTGTAGTTAGTATGTTAAATTATGCAACAAACAGAGAATTTCTGACAAAGTCACTACTGGCCGAGTCCAAATCTGAGTCACGAGTCAAGTTCGAGTCCTGGACTGGAGTACGACAACACCGCTGGTTATCCACCCACACAAACACACGTACACACACCAACCTCCATTCCAAACTTACTAACACACGTACACACACACACACCTCCATTCCAAACACACGTACACACACACACACCTTCATTCCAAACACACGTACACACACACACACACCTCCATTCCAAACACACGTACACACACACCACACTCTCCATTCCAAACACACGTACACACACCTCCATTCCAAACACACGTACACACATTCCAACACACACACACACACACACCTCCATTCCAAACACACGTACACACACACACACCTCCATTCCAAACACACGTACACACACACACACCTCCTCCATTCCAAACACACGTATACACACACACACACACCTCCATTCCAAACACACGTACACACACACACACCTCCATTCCAAACACACGTACACACACACACACCACCATTCCAAACACACGTACACACACACACACACACACCATTCCAAACACACGTACACACACACACACACACCATTCCAAACACACGTACACACACACACACACTCGTATTCCAAACACACGTACACACACACACACCTCCATTCCAAACACACGTACACACACACACACCTCCATTCCAAACACACGTACACACACACACACCTATTCCATTACATATACACACGTATTCAAACACACGTACACACACACACACACGTATTCCAAACACACGTACACACACACACACACACCATTCCAAACACACGTACACACACACACACACACCTCCATTCCAAACACACGTACACACACACACACCACCATTCCAAACACACGTACACACACACACACACACACTCCATTCCAAACACACGTACACACACACACACACCTCCATTCCAAACACACGTACACACACACACACACACCTCCATTCCAAACACATTACACACACACACACCTCCATTCCAAACACACGTATACACACACACACACTCCATTCCAAACACACGTACACACACACACACACATACCATTCCAAACACACGTACACACACACACACCTCCATTCCAAACACACGTACACACACACACACGTATCCATTCCAAACACACGTATACACACACATATTCCAAACACATACATTCACAATTCCACACACGTACACACACACACACACTCCATTCCAAACACACGTACACACACACACACACATTCACATACACACACACACACATATACACACACACATACACATATATCCATTCCAAACACACGTACACACACACACACTCCATTCCAAACACACGTACACACACACA
>NC_056437.1:69407456-69442456 GCF_018296145.1 Oncorhynchus tshawytscha
CACTCCTCAGTAAAAGGCACATTGCAGCCCACTTGGAGATTGTCAAAAGGCAACTGAAGACTCTCAGACCATGAGAAACCAGATTCTCTGGTCGGATGAAACCAAGATTGAACTCTTTCGCCTGAATGCAAAGCGCCATGTCTGAAGGAAACCTGGCACCATCTCTACGGTGAAGCATGGTAGTGGGAGCATCATGCTGCTCGGATGTCTTTCAGTGGCAGGAACTGGGAGACTAGTCAGGATCGAGGCAAAGATAAATGGAGCAAAGTACAGAAGGATTCTTGATGAAAACTTGCTCCAGAGCGCTCAGAACCTCAGACTGAGGCGAAGGTTCACATTCCAACAGGACAACGACCCTAAGCACACATCCAAGACGACACAGGAGTGGCTTCGGGACAAGTTTCTGAATGTCCTTGAGTGGTCCAGCCAGAGGCCGGATTTGAAACTAATAGCTGAGCAGACAATAGCTGCGCAGCAACGTTTTCCATCCAACCTGACAGAGCTTGAGAGGGTCAGCAGAGAAGAATGGGAGAAAATCCCCAAATACAGGTATGCCAAGCTTGTAGCATCGTACCCAAGAAGACTCGAGGCTCTAATCGCTGCCAAAGGCGCTTCAACAAAGTACTGAGTAAAGGGTCTGAGTACTTATGTAAATGTCATATTTCAGTTCATTTTTTATAAATGAGCAAAAATGTCTACTAACCTGGTTTGCTTTGTCATTATGGGGTATTGTGTGTAGATTGATGAGGGCGGGGGGAAAGTCTAATGTAACAAAATGTGGAACAAATCAAGGCGTCTGAATACTTTCCCGAAGGCACTGTAAGTCAATATGGTTAACTCTTCATGGCATGTCCCTATAACCACTACACTCTATAAAGACGTTCAACCAACTTAACTCACTGGGGTGGTGCTACTTGTCCTGATCCAAGTATAGATATACTTCCGGCGCCGACAGAGATGGCCGCCTCGCTTCGCGTTCCTAGGAAACTATGCAGTTTTTTGTTTTTTTACGTGTTATTTCTTACACTAGTACCCCAGGTCATCTTAGGTTTCTTTACATACAGCCGACAAGAACTACTGAATATAAGATCAGCGTCAACTCACCATCAGTACGACCAAGAATATGTTTTTCGCGACGCGGATCCTGTGTTCTGCCTTACAACCAGTGTAACCGAGTGGATCACATGCAGCGACCAAAAAAAAAACGACTCAGAAAAAGAGGGAAACGAAGCGGTCTTCTGGTCAGACTCCGGAGACGGGCACATCGTGCACCACTCCCTAGCATTCTTCTTGCCAATGTCCAGTCTCTTGACAACAAGGTTGATGAAATCCGAGCAAGGGTAGCATTCCAGAGGGACATCAGAGACTGTAACGTTCTCTGCTTCACGGAAACATGGCTCACTGGAGAGACGCAATCCGAAGCGGTGCAGCCAGCGGGCGCCGACAGACACAAACATCTTTCTGGTAAGAAGAGGGGCGGGGGTGTATGTCTTATGGCCAACGTGACATGGTGTGATGAAAGAAACATACAGGAACTCAAATCCTTCTGTTCACCTGATTTAGAATTCCTCACAATCAAATGTAGACCGCATTATCTACCAAGAGAATTCTCTTCGATTATAATCACAGCCGTATATATCCCCCCCAAGCAGACACATCGATGGCTCTGAACGAACTTTATTTAACTCTCTGCAAACTGGAAACGATTTATCCGGAGGCTGCATTCATTGTAGCTGGGGATTTTAACAAGGCTAATCTGAAAACAAGACTCCCTAAATTTTATCAGCATATCGATTGCGCAACCAGGGGTGGAAAGACCCTGGATCATTGTTACTCTAACTTCCGCGACGCATATAAGGCCCTGCCCCGTCCCCTTTCGGAAAAGCTGACCACGACTCCATTTTGTTGATCCCTGCCTACAGACAGAAACTAAAACAAGAAGCTCCCACGCTGAGGTCTGTCCAACGCTGGTCCGACCAAGCTGACTCCACACTCCAAGACTGCTTCCATCACGTGGACTGGGAGATGTTTCGTATTGCGTCAGACAACAACATTGACGAATACGCTGATACGGTGTGCGAGTTCATTAGAACGTGCGTTGAAGATGTCGTTCCCATAGCAACGATTAAAACATTCCCTAACCAGAAACCGTGGATTGATGGCAGCATTCGTGTGAAACTGAAGGCACGAACCACTGCTTTTAATCAGGGCAAGGTGTCTGGTAACATGGCTGAATACAAACAGTGCAGCTATTCCCTCCGCAAGGCTATCAAACAAGCTAAGCGCCAGTACAGAGACAAAGTAGAATCTCAATTCAACGGCTCAGACACAAGGTATGTGGCAGGGTCTACAGTCAATCACGGACTACAGGAAGAAACCCAGCCCAGTCACGGACCAGGATGTCTTGCTCCCAGGCAGACTAAATAACTTTTTTGCCCGCTTTGAGGACAATACAGTGCCACTGACACGGCCTGCAACGGAAACATGCGGTCTCTCCTTCATTGCAGCCGAAGTGAGTAAGACATTTAAACGTGTTAACCCTCGCAAGGCTGCAGGCCCAGACGGCATCCCCAGCCGCGCCCTCAGAGCATGCGCAGACCAGCTGGCCGGTGTGTTTACGGACATATTCAATCAATCCCTATACCAGTCTGCTGTTCCCACATGCTTCAAGAGGGCCACCATTGTTCCTGTTCCCAAGAAAGCTAAGGTAACTGAGCTAAACGACTACCGCCCCGTAGCACTCACATCCGTCATCATGAAGTGCTTTGAGAGACTAGTCAAGGACCATATCACCTCCACCCTACCTGACACCCTTGACCCACTCCAATTTGCTTACCGCCCAAATAGGTCCACAGACGATGCAATCTCAACCACACTGCACACTGCCCTAACCCATCTGGACAAGAGGAATACCTATGTGAGAATGCTGTTCATCGACTACAGCTCGGCATTCAACACCATAGTACCCTCCAAGCTCGTCATCAAGCTCGAGACCCTGGGTCTCGACCCCGCCCTGTGCAACTGGGTACTGGACGTCCTGACGGGCCGCCCCAGGTGGTGAGGGTAGGCAACAACATCTCCTCCCCGCTGATCCTCAACACTGGGGCCCCACAAGGGTGCGTTCTGAGCCCTCTCCTGTACTCCCTGTTCACCCACGACTGCGTGGCCATGCACGCCTCCAACTCAATCATCAAGTTTGCGGACGACACAACAGTGGTAGGCTTGATTACCAACAACGACGAGACGGCCTACAGGGAGGAGGTGAGGGCCCTCGGAGTGTGGTGTCAGGAAAATAACCTCACACTCAACGTCAACAAAACTAAGGAGATGATTGTGGACTTCAGGAAACAGCAGAGGGAACACCCCCATCCACATCGATGGAACAGTAGTGGAGAGGGTAGCAAGTTTTAAGTTCCTCGGCATACACATCACAGACAAACTGAATTGGTCCACTCACACAGACAGCATCGTGAGGAAGGCGCAGCAGCGCCTCTTCAACCTCAGGAGGCTGAAGAAATTCGGCTTGTCACCAAAAGCACTCACAAACTTCTACAGATGCACAATCGAGAGCATCCTGGCGGGCTGTATCACCGCCTGGTATGGCAACTGCACCGCCCTCAACCGTAAGGCTCTCCAGAGGGTAGTGAGGTCTGCACAACGCATCACCGGGGGCAAACTACCTGCCCTCCAGGACACCTACACCACCCGATGCTACAGGAAGGCCATAAAGATCATCAAGGACATCAACCACCCGAGCCACTGCCTGTTCACCCCGCTGCCATCCAGAAGGCGAGGTCAGTACAGGTGCATCAAAGCTGGGACCGAGAGACTGAAAAACAGCTTCTATCTCAAGGCCATCAGACTGTTAAACAGCCACCACTAACATTGAGTGGCTACTGCCAACACACTGTCAATGACACTGACTCTACTCCAGCCACTTTAATCATGGGAATCAATGGGAAATAATGTAAATATATCACTAGCCACTTTAAACAATGCTACCTTATATAATGTTACTTACCCTACATTGTTCATCTCATATGCATACGTTGATACTGTACTCTATATCATCGACTGCATCCTTATGTAATACATGTATCACTAGCCACTTTAACTATGCCACTTGGTTTACATACTTATCTCATATGTATATACTGTACTCGATATCATCTACTGTATCTTGCCTATGCTGCTCTGTACCATCACTCATTCATATATCCTTATGTACATATTCTTTATCCCCTTACACTGTGTATGACAGTAGTTTTTTTTGGAATTGTTAGTTAGATTACTTGCTCGTTATTACTGCATTGTCGGAACTAGAAGCACAAGCATTTCGCTACACTCGCATTAACATCTGCTAACCATGTGTATGTGACAAATAAAATTTGATTTGATTTGATTTGAGATACATGTACATCTGTGTTAAGGGGAAGAACGTGGCCATTTGGGAGAATCCGAAGATCGATGAAAGAAGTGCAATGTGTTTATTCCGTCCATCCCATCATAGCACCCCTCCCAGCCTCCGTTTTCCTGCTCTCACACGCTCTCGCTCCCTGGCGCCCCCGTCAAAACCCATCCTATATTTAATGTCAAGGGGCGTGTGCCTTTTGTCAGATCTGCAAACGCGTCAACATGGAGAATGCCATTAGACACCAGTGGAGTTGAAAGCTCAGCTTCAGTTAGGCGCTCATTGGAGCGAGGACTCTGGGGGAGAGAAGAGAAGTTAAGTGATTGTAAGCACTTACAATGATGGATTAAGGAGCCAGAGAAACAACTGGAGACAAATGTAATACTGGCTGGCGTCACCTCCCAAAGACAATAATAATACTATTTCTGCTATTATGATGAAGCTCATCAATACACACGTGTGTTTTGTATTTATAATCTCTCACTCTCACACACACACACACACACACACACACACACACACACACACACACACACACACACACTACTTACCTTACACACACTTACACTACTAACAGAGACACAGACACATCACCTTGGGGTCGTGGTTGCCTTTTGGTTAAAGCTGTGTGGCAGTTGTGCATACTGTGTCACCTTAAAGTAATTCTCCGGTCACGTGTTTCCGAACGCCCCGCTTTGGGCTGGATGTGTCAATGTGTAGTTCGTACAGGCATAATCTATGAGCAGAATGACTCTCTTACCTTTTAATGAACCACAAAATACCTAGTTTGAAAGCAACTGTTTCCTTTAAGCTGTGCCGCACCATTCTCCCTACATTTTCCCCAGTGTGGGGCCAGCTAAAAAAGTACTGGAGAGTCTCTTTAAATGAGCAGCTAATAAAAGGGATTGTAGGTCAAGCCACACATAAGGCAGTGTAAACGGACTAAACTGGCCAAACTACCCCCCCCAGATTCGTCTCCCCACACTGAGGAAGTTAACCTTTGCACCACACTGATTCTATCCCCCTCTCTCTCCCCTCATCCTTTTCCTCTTTCATTTTTTGTAAATATCTTTTTGAGCTTACGGCACCTGGAATTCCCAGGCGGTATCCCGTCCCGGTACTAACCAGCCCCGACCCTGAACAGATGTGTTCTGGGTGGTATGACCACAAGCTTCCCCCCCCCTGAATTATGTACTTTGGCTTATCAATGCAGCTCCTCATTGGGCTCGGGAGAACAAAGGTCGAATCAGGCTTCCTCTGAAACATGACCTGCCTGCTCACCTACTTCTTATCACACTGCTCTCTGAACCCGGATATCAGCCGCATCAGTGTGCCGGAGGAAACACCGTTCGACTGACGACCCGGCGTCAGCTTGCAGGCGCCCGACCTTGTCACAAGGATTCGAGAGCACGATCAGCCAAGGAAAGCCCCACCGGCCAAACTTTCCCCTAACCCCGGACGCCGCTGGGCCAATTGAGCGCCGTCCTATGCTTGTGACACAGCCTGGGATCAAACCCCAGTGCTTTTCACAGCTGCGCCACCCAGGACCTCTTCTCCTCTTTCTCTCTCATCCAACTTCCCTCGGTGTCTGCCATCAACCTGGTCCCCTCTTCTCGCTGTCTCTCCCAACCCCTTTCTTCCCTCTCTCTTCTGTCTCTCGCTCACTCACTCATCCCCCCCTTTCCACCTCCCCTGTTGTAACCCCATGTCTTTCTCCCTTCTCTCCCTCCCTTTCATCTCTCTCTCTCCTTCTCCCTTCCCTCCTCTCCTTTATGCCCTGCAGAATGCCCCTGTTTTGGTTTGGGTGTCGGGCTCAGTAGCCCCCCACCCCCCACCGGGGTTGGAATGTGATCTTTCCCGTCTTGCCCAGATGAGGTGAGGGAGGTGTAGGTCTAACGGTCGGTTCTCGTTCGTTATCACAAACCAACCAACACTGCTTCCTTCCAGCCACACACACACACACACTCTCTCTCTCCTTTACTAAAGAACGCTCTCATTCACATTAGAGGAGTTTCAACATGCTCCTTTAAACAGAAGAATAACAAAGCCGTACCCTCGGGAGGGAGACGTTCGCAGACTTATTTATAGTTGATACACACGGTGATGCACATGAATGTATACACATGACACAGCGCTTGTAGGAAAGTCACGCTGCGCTGAAGATGCTTCGGGGCGTCTTCAGCGGGTGTTGATGTTGAAGAGGTTCTTAAATCTCACCACGCATGCTTGCGTACTTATAGAGCCAGACACACACACTTTTGCTAATAGACACAAACGCATTCCTATATCCATTCGGACACATGCGCACACACACACACACACACACACACACAAGCCACTACCTCTGGAGAAATCCCCCCAGTGCTGCCTCCCTTTCTCAGACACGGCACAGCAGCTGCAGCTGAATGTAGGTCAGTGGCTGTCGCTGGGAGATCTCACGGATCTCCTCAGCCGTGGCTGGGCTGTTTTTAACTTTACTACTGGTTAATTAGTTTCCTACGTGGATTTTATGCTAAGCTCTATATGTGGAAAAATAGTTGATTCTATGAAGGGGACACTTCAGAACCAGGCCCGGGTCCCTGGGTCAGCCCTTGTGGTGGTTTTACCACACACACACACACACACACAATCACTTGACTCACTCACTTGACACACACACACACACACACACACACACACACTCGATACACACACTCGACACAGGGCTAATCTCATTACTAATCGTGATCTAATTAAACCATTTCCCTGTTTGGCTCCTATTTCCTTCTCTCAGCTTGGTTGTGGAGGAGGAGACGATGTCATCTCTGTTTTTAGCAACAGTTCAGTTTGGTTCCAGCCTTTTAGAGACAGACAGATCTAGCCTGATCCTCTCCCTCCCTTCTCCACACTAAGTTGTGTGTTTTCTTGTCTTGACTTTTATTCGCTCCTCGCTAAAAAAAAAGAAAGTAAAAATGTGCCTTAGTTGGGATCTTGATGCTGGTCGGTTTGGCTGAGTAGTGGAGGAGCCACTGGCAGTCACTTGAGTCTTACCCAGCTGAGCTTGGCCACGTGTTGAAATAGGCTATTTCTGCCCGCAGCGGCTGGCCAGCTCATGCCTGAGTAAAAACCATGACACAGCCGCACTGAGGCCTCCAAGGCGTCACAGAAATTGGATAAAAAGCGTAACAGTGTTCCCCGTTCAGTTACTTGATTCCTTGAATGATTTCAATATACTCTTGGACATTCGAAGTGATTTGTTTTGCGAACACTGTCTTTGTAGTTAAAGGTCTGTCCTGATTTGTTTTGAAAAAAAGACTTCCAGCCTATTGCTCCTGGCCCTTATTTTTGAAAAGTAGAGACACATTTTCTTGAAACAAATAGCAGCGATCCCTAGTATATTCAGCTTTTCGGGGGTTACCAAGCTTGTCTGTTGGAAGTAGGGAACCCATTTCCCTATTTTCCCCCAAAGCTGCTTTTCCAGACAGCCGTAATGTACCAGAACACAATCGAGAATACAAGTGGCCAGTCACAGCCCCCCTTCAGAGAAGATAGCGTGTTAAAGACACAAGCCAGCGCCCTGCCCCATGGCGCACATTCCGCTCTGCAGTCATGCATGATATGATGTGAGTGCTCTGGCATTTCAGCAAGCCTCGTGGGGGTCTCTTCTCCTCCTCCTCCAGTCAGACTCACAGAAATGCCCTCTAGCCCAGCCCTGAGCCCAGCTCTGAGGCACGTGGTAATCTCACGGCTGGCTGGGAGGAAGGATGTGGATCTAGCCCAGCTTTGGGGTGCAACAGGCTGGGTGGCTGGGAGAAGTTCAAACCCACTTCTGAGGCACATGGCATGGTACACTGCTGGGTGGGTGGAAGTAGATCCGTACACTTCAGAGCGAGGTCGGGGGGGGGGCAGGTTGAAACCATGCTGTTATCTCCCAGCACCACGGCTCTGATACGATCTTATGTCCCAGAATTCAAAGTCACAACCGAGTCGCAGAATTGGGTTAAAATGTTAACAGAAATAAGACCTGAACGGTTTAAAAGATGTCATTTTTGCAGCTCCCCCCACAAAAAAAGCTATCTGTGCTGTTTGTGGTCGGTTACAAAACTGATTGTCACGGCTTTATGTTCTGTAATGTTGTTTTAAGTATAGTAGTAATATCATTGGTTGTAGTTATGGTTGTTGTTGTGATATTCAGTACATGTACCAAAAGAGAACATCGTCATTTATTCTCTTCTAAAACCCAGCACAGTTTCGCTCCCGTCAGCCAGCCTCAATAGCTCCAAGTAACACTTTCCTTCTCTCCCTTCATCTCTTCATTCTGGCTCTGAAGAGGGGCCCTGGAGAGGCTGGCTGGGGGCGAGCAGCAGAGGGGAAGAAAAGAAAGGCGAGGGGGAAGAGATTAAGTCTTAAAGTGGAGATGAGAGACTAGAGCGCTGAGTAGGGCCGGTTTGAGGAAATCATTGAGCCCATTGTTCCCCGAGCGCACGCGAGAGAGAGAGAAGAGTGAGACGCTAGCGTGTCACAGCAGCAGAAATGGGAGCATCACTGGGGCTTCCTTCTACCCCCTGAGGCTGGATAGCTAGTGTAGCATCAATGCCGTCTGCTATACTTAGCTGGTATGGCTAGGCTGCCATAGTTTCACTTTATGACCTCTGAACTCGATGGCCAGGGTCAAATATGAAATTGTACAAATTTACAAAAACTTTTTGATCTGTTTTTTTGTGGGTTTTTACATTTTATTATCTATGTACATTGCTAAATGACTGATACCCAGTGTTTTGAAAAGTAAAGGATGTCAACATACTTGTTTTATTTCAAATAAATATAACCCAACAATCCTTAATATGAAATGTTATTTATTCACCAAAATAAAGTCCCTAGTATGAGACCAAGTAGGCTAAAGGCCCAAAAACCTCTATACTTTGGGATTGGAACCAGTCCCCCGCTTACTCTAATTCTCAGAAGCAGATTCCCACTCTGTCATGCAAGGTGATTAACCCTGATTACCTCTGCCAATATCCTGCCACTCACCACAGCACCACAGATAACAGCATAAGTGTTACACAACAAACGTTACCAAAAACGCACAAATATCCCAGTAAGAGGTCCTAACCTCCCGGGCCAACAGCCCGAATCAGCCGAGACTGGCCCTAACCCAGCCTGGCCTAATGGACCAGAGTACTGACCCATGGTACTCCCTCTGGTCAATATGCTGGGCTGAGCGGGTGGGATTACGATGCCATTGTCTGCTGGGGTGCTAATCCCTGGAGATTTAGCTGTCAGAAACAAAGCCCAGAGATGACATGGGGGTTAACCACCTGGTTCCCCCCAGTGGACTGGTGCCAGATGTTAAACCCTGTCCCTATTGTTTCACTGCCAGGCTTTGGCCCTGGTCCCTATTGTTTCACTGCCAGGCTTAGGCCCCGGTCCCTATTGTTTCACTGCCAGGCTTTGGCCCCGGTCCCTATTGTTTCACTGCCAGGCTTAGGCCACGGTCCCTATTGTTTCACTGCCAGGCTTTGGCCCCGGTCCCTATTGTTTCACTGCCAGGCTTAGGCCCTCCCTATTGTTTCACTGCCAGGCTAAGGCCCCGGTCCCTATTGTTTCACTGCCAGGCTAAGGCCCGGTCCCTATTGTTTCACTGCCAGGCTAAGGCCCCGGTCCCTATTGTTTCACTGCCAGGCTTTGGCCCCGGTCCCTATTGTTTCACTGCCAGGCTTTGGCCCCGGTCCCTATTGTTTCACTGCCAGGCTTTGGCCCCGGTCCCTATTGTTTCACTGCCAGGCTTTGGCCCCGGTGCCTATTGTTTCACTGCCAGGCTTTGGCCCCGGTCCCTATTGTTTCACTGCCAGGCTTTGGCCCCGGTCCCTATTGTTTCACTGCCAGGCTTTGGCCCCGGTCCCTATTGTTTCCATGCCAGGCTTTGGCCCCGGTCCCTATTGTTTCCATGCCAGGCTTTGGCCCCGGTCCCTATTGTTTCACTGCCAGGCTTTGGCCCCGGTCCCTATTGTTTCACTGCCAGGCTTTGGCCCCGGTGCTAGCTAGGGGGAGGTACTGATTGCTCACTCTGGGAGGGATCAAGGTGAGGAAAAAGGGAAGAGATGCACAATGGACAGAAAGGACTCCAGATGCAGGACAGTCCAGGACCAATGAAAGAACTCCAGATGCAGGACAGTCCAGGACCAATGAAAGAACTCCAGATGCAGGACAGTCCAGGACCAATGAAAGAACTCCAGATGCAGGACAGTCCAGGACAATGAAAGAACTCCAGATGCAGGACAGTCCAGGACCAATGAAAGAACTCCAGATGCAGGACAGTCCAGGACCAATGAAAGAACTCCAGATGCAGGACAGTCCAGGACCAATGAAAGAATTCCAGATGCAGGACAGTCCAGGACCAATGAAAGAACTCCAGATGCAGTGTTTGTTCACCAATTAATCCCTCTGGCATGTTTACACTTCGAACCATGACCTTGGTTGCATACTGTAACCCTTGTTGGTCTGTTTTACATACAATGTAGTGCTCTGCAAAGCAAAAGGATGGATCTCTCCCTGTTCTCCCTCCAACAGAAAATCTTGTCTGCCAATCGTACGAGCCTTGGGGACCATTCAGGGTTATTTCATGTCATTTTTCTGCCATGTTAACAGTCCTCCGGCCCACCAATCGGAGGCTGGGGGCCAGGGGCCGGAGTTTGGAGCGATGAGTCACCCTGTGGGTTTGTGTGTTTGTAGGTTGGGGTTCGTTGGGTTGGATCCAGGACTGTGACTAACACAGCACTGACAGTCTAGAGCCGGGTCTGGAGTTGGCCTGCCTGCCTCCCTGGATGACCTACATCCCAACTGCCTGCCTTTTCTTTCTCTCTCTGCCTTTCTTTATTTCTCTCTCTGTCTCTGTCTCTCTCTCTGCCCATGTGAGCCATTCTTTGTGCTGTGACCTCGCCTCTCACATATGATCACCCACATTCTTATACATATCAGCAAGCACACATATGTCAATGTACACTCTTGCCTCCACCCAGGTCCAACATGATGAGGATAGTAATCATACAGGACTGTTTAGATTCTGACAGCCATCCCTGTCCAAGATTAACCATGATCTTACACCGCCCAGTAAGCTGAGATGTACAGTATATAGTGTTGTCACGAAACCAGAATTTTGACTTTGATACCAGGTTCCGTATCACGATTATCAATACCAAAAGGACACCACTGCAAAAAAAGAAGGCATACCAACAGAAGTCACAGAATGGCACTTGGTCCAGACAGAGAAACTCAGCTACTGCTCTGTTCAATCATTGGGAATATTTTGAGCTAAATATCATTTGCATTTGACATTTTTTTCAGACACACTAACATATGCATGAATTAATCAATTATACAGTCATACACCCAATTTAGTTTTTGCCAATCTAACTACATGACAACATAATGGTAGTCATGTAAGGGGGGGTGTCAGTTCGCGGAGGCAATCGAGAAGATACATAGTCTTTTTGTAGGTACTAACTCTACCGTGGTTCGTTGGACAGAGCCTATGGTGAAATGATCTGTGTTTTTGGGGGATAAACGCTGAAAATGAGGTCTGTGGTAAACACAGGCTTAGGTGATATTATACATTTTGTTTTAGGAGCTAATCTTCATCGAATCTTCATCGAAAGTAACACAAATTCTAGTGCCAAACCATTTTTCATGTTCCAGTATCTAGAAAGTACCGAAGTTCCAGTATACCGTGCAACACTAGGCGTATATGTTAAAAACAAATTAAAAACATTTTGACTCGTCCTTGTTTTTAGTTTCCTCAGTCCGTGAGTTAGTATTTGATATCTGTCCCTGGTTCCCCACTTGCATGACAATGGTGGGAGTTGTTTTCTGTGAGGAGAGGCAAATGTCTGTGAGAGAAGACTATAATACAGTCACAGTGAGCCATTTGAAGAGCGGGAGGAGAGGAGAGAGAGTGAGGGAGGCTTAGTAACTGTACCAGGATCCTCTTGCTCCCCCGGGGACTACCGCCAACGCTGCTGCTGCCTCTGCTGCTGCGAGGTATGCAGCCGCTTCCCTTTCATGCTCGGCCCTATTTATTTATTTTTCTTCTCTATATCTCACTCTCTCTTACACACACACACACACACACACACACACACAGAGAGAGAGAAAACTCACAATCCCTCATCTTCCTCTGCTCCACCCCCCCCTCCACTTTCCCCTTCTACTCTTTTACTCTATAACACAGATGACCCCCTTCCCCTCACACACTCCTCCACACCCCTTCCCCTCACACTCTGGCCTCATCCATTTAACTCGTAGCACTATAATGATTGGGGCTTTTAAATATTTCAGAGGGGAGCAGCGGCCTCTCTCCTATCCAGGCCGTTCTCCGGCGAGAGGGTAAGTGGTGGGCGTGTACAGTAGCACTGGTTTTGACTGTTTACTAATTGATAAACTCCCTCTTCGAAGGCCTTCTCAGGAGGAGCTGCTGGGCCTATAGCCTCCCTCCCCTGATCTAATGCCCCAGATGGGCGTGTGGATAATGCCCAGTAGTATATGGAACTTTGGGTTAACTCCACGATTTATCAGTGCGCTTGCGTCGTTTGCGCGCTCTTCAGCTGTATTTCCGCGACGGTCGATTTGTGTGCGTGTTTATTGAGCATCGGTTACCGCCTGTGTGGACGTGGTTAAATGTGTACGTGACTTGTTTGTTTGTCTGTGCCTCTGTGACGCGACCCTCAGATCCGACACGAACACGAATGGTCCTCTCAGCCAGCCAAACTGGTCCATCTGTCAGCTAGGGGTCAAATGGTGCAAGCACAAGGTCACGCCAGGCAGACAGACAGGTCAACAGGGCCCAGGGGGGTTATGTGAAATATGAGAGCCCTCTGCCACTCGCCTAACCCCGGCCCCTCCCCCTCTCCACCATACGACCCCCACCGCTGTCAGTCTGGTCAGGTGATCAGCTCTCCATGTGATCAGCTCTTACAATGAGCAGCTAAGGAAGCTCTTATATGCCCAATGTGTAGTAGAAATCGCTCCGCCATTACATGGTTGATAAAAAGTTGATTATGTTCGCCAATTTTGGTTTATGTGGCAAAACAAGCCATGTATAGTGATTTGAGTCGCTGTACAATCTAAACCGCTGTGAAATATATTTTCAATAACCAAAGATATCATATATTCAGCTGTTTGAAGCCGGTGTGCAAAACCAAAAATTATGCTAAGCTTAACTTAGGAATGAGAAGCATAGAAACAGAGCTCAAAGAATGGATCTACTGCTTATCAGACTCGCTTTCAAAGAGAATGAAAGATCTGTAACTAATATTTCTATGTGAATTGGATCCGGTAACTAGGGAAGCTACATACTGAACCTTTTAACTATAGCTCAGTGTTGTGCTGATATCACCCGGGTTGTGGGTGATGTGCTGCATGGAACCGAAATTGAATGCTCCATGACCCCATAATAACTAATAACAAGAACAGAAAACTTGAAGAGTAAGCCAGATTCAGATAGAAAACACTTTGCTTTATTCAAGAACAACAGGATCTCTTGGTCATGTTTTGACAATGGCTCTCCCCCAGTTAGCATGCCTCCATGGAAACACTTGTTTGGAATTGAGACTAAGCCCCAAAGTGGCACAGTGGTCTAAGACACTGTATCTTAGTGCACGAGGCATCACTCCAGTACCTGGTTCAAATCCAGGCTGCATCACATCCGGCTGTGCTTGGGAGTCCATAGGGCGGCGCACGTCGTCTGGTTTTGGCTGTCATTGTAAATAAGAATGTGTTCTTGACTGACTTGCTTAGTTAAATTTAGGTGCCTTTTTTTTCATACGCAGAAAGCGGAGGGGAGGGGTAGTGAGAGAGGACACCCATCATTTTGCCTGATGGGAGGGATGGAAAGAAAGGGAAGGAGAAAGTCCTCCTGTGTGATGCTGGTGGCTAATTGAGTCTGCCTTCCATGGCTTTGGCATGGGTCCTCAGATCCTCAAGTTCTACAGATCCACCCTCGAGAGCATCTGGTTGCATCACCGCTCAAATTGGCAACTGCTCGGCATCTGACCGCTACGGAGGGTAGTACGAGGGTGGTACGTAGACTCCAGCCACCCTAATCATAGACTGTTCTCTCTGTTACTCGTGTGGCAAGCAGTGCCGGAGCACCAAGTCTAAGGTCCGAAGGGCTCCTTAACAGCTCCTACCCTCAAGCGATACGACTGCTAAACAGTTCATCAAATGCTACCCGGACTATTTGCATTGACCCCCCCCCCCCTTTACGCTTCTGCTACTCGCTGTTTATTATCTATGCATAGTCACTTTACCCCTAACCACATGTACATATTATCTCAATTACCTCGACTGGGTGCCCCCTGTATACCCCCTATTTTACCATTTCTATATATTTAATTTTTGCTAATATTTTCTTATTTAACCAACAACTCAGACTTTTCTTCTTTTTTTTATTACTTTTTTTTTTAAGGGTTTGTAAGTAATCATTTCACGGTAATGTCTACACCTGTTTGTATTCGGCGCATGTGACAAATAAAGTGATTATTAAAGTAGATGTCAGTTTGGCTGAATGGGCACTCCCTCTTTTGAGCCCTTCATAATAGCCCAGTCATGTCCTTGATCAGGGTGAACTGCCTTTTGGCATCTTGTTGGCTTCTTCTCAAATGTCCCTATTTAGCTGAGAGGACAAGAAGGCCCGCGGAGGCTAGTCGTTAGCGAAGCTAGCTCACTGTAGCTGGTGTACATCGCCTACCTGGGAGGATTGATTAGTGGTGACCTGATCGGTTTGTCTTTCATCGAATAAAATCCTGGTTTATTATCACACATGGTTTATTTAACACATGGCGTCTGGGACCAGTTTGGGTGGCATAGCGCCAGGCGTGCAGGTAGAGTTTCAAGTGAAGTCGAGGATGTCCCTCTTTCACCCTGAAATGTGCCACTCATACAAGAGTCAGGACTCATACAAGGACAGCTTGGCAGAAAAGAGGTCAGACAGGACTCCAGGGAACAGGAGGCTGGCGCGCCGCAAGAAGACTGCGTGCAAAGGCGGGAGAGGGAGAGAAGAAGTGTGAGAGAATCCGAGATGGAGAGGGGTGAGAAAATGGAGTGAGTTTATTGCGAAGGGGAAAGAGTAGGATGGAAGTGTTTGAAATGTCTTACTTCCTGTGTCTTTTAAAAACTTTTTTTTTTTACCTCCAACGTGTTGGTTTGATTCCACATAGCAGTACAAGATCAGTGTGCCCCTCTCTCACTGCCCCTTTTCACCTACAGCGTATCTCTCACCATAGCTCTCTTTCATCTTGTTTCTGAGCCCGCTTTTTCTGCCGTCTTTTTGTTGTTGTCTGTGTACCTACCTGCCCAAAATACCTCCCTTAGCTGGCACAAAGACAGCACTGAAAGCCTCAACCGCCACTTGCTTCCTCTGTGTGTGTGTGTGTGTGTGTGTGTGTGTGCCTGGAGAGGAGATAAAGACTTCACATCCTTCTCTCTCTAGTCTTCTTTCTGTCTCGGTTGGGGCTGGTGTATTTTTAGTGACACTCTGGCTTATTTTGAACACAGGAAACACCAGCTGGTTTGGTAGTGGATATACTTGGAAAGACGCAGCTAAGCATAGACTTAAAAAATGTAGATGGGGCTCAGGCTCAAATGAGATATATAGAACTGGTACCATTCATCATAGTGATCGAATAGTGTCTACATATCTAGACATCTGTAAAAAGTCTAGTAGATCCGAGTCAGTAATCCTCAAAGTTGTTCCAGGAAAATCAATTGGTAATTGACCCGCAAGGAAAACAGATTCACTTCCCCCTCCACACACTTTGAAGCACTGTTCTCGGGTCAAAAACTGAATGCATCCTCCAGTTAGTATCGTGGAGACACTCTCATTACTTCTGATTCAGGATCTGTGCTGAATGACAGAGAGTGGCGGGGTGATCTGGTAGCATTTAGGCTCGTCTGAATTCCAGCATCCCGAGAGTCCGAGCTTTTCCATTGTATTTGTCGAGTTTATTTAAAATCATTTTAAAATGATTTTTTAAATATGTTTTTGTATTGAGCTATTCAGAGCGACCGAGGACACTAGGGGAAGGGCCTTGGCAGGACAACAACAGGCAGTGAATGCATTGTTTTCTCCTCTAGTTTTTTTTTCTCCCCTGTTTTTATGTTGGAATAAATTGTCCGTAGGACAAACAGCGGATGGCCAAAGCTAATATAGTGGTGCCATGTTTTCTAAACCACCGGTCCTGTTCCTCATCTGTTCCAAACCCAGAGATCACTGGAGTGATCCTGGATAGTCTCTATCGCTTTTCCTCATCCCCTCTCTCTCTCTCTTTGTCTCTCTCTTGTGTTCTTCCACACTATCCCGGTCTCTGCCAATGTCTTCCTTTCTTTACTTTTCCCCTCTCGTTTCATTCTCACACACAGCGAAAATCTGGTCTCTTTCGAAAAGAATACTTCGTAGAGCTAGGATGGATGTACCGTAAGTATGCACGCACACTCCCCGACTGACTCACTCTCTCATCATACACACACATACACATTTTTTTTGTTTGATGGTAAAAGGTGTTTTGGAATTCCACCCTAAGGCCCTATACCAGTGTTATTGTTAGAACCTACCCAGCACCGATGGGAAGGTGGACTGAGCTTGCAGAAATAAGGGGGGGGGGGGGGCGGGGGGCAGCAGACACTGGAATGTGTGTTATGTCAGGAAATATTGGGGGGGAAGCCGGTAAGGGCGTAGACCGGAGATGGCTGGGGGTCAAAGGGAAAAGGGCAGAGGGGAACATGGCTGGGGATTGGAGGACTACAGGACAGAAAGACCGGGGGAATAGCAAATGCGGTGGTAGGGTGTTTGGCTTGTAGAGAGAGAATGGAAAGAATCTGGAGAGAGAAAAGGAGAGATACGGGGGGAGGTAAACGTAGAGGGAGTGAAAGAGATGAGAGTGAAAGGTAGAAGAAGAATGTGTGGGGGTTTAGTGTGGTGATGATGGAAACGAGTAAGATTGTACACGAGAAGTCTCTCTCACACACACACTAGAACATGTAGGACAGATTCATCAACTTTCACATGGTGCTTGTGTTCCTTTCCCACTTTCGTCCTCTCATGCTGCCTGGCAGGTCCTGTGTCCTGGGGTGAAAATGGAGCACTTACTAACACCCCAGTGTTCAGTCGGACCCCTAAGCATCACACACACACACTAGGAGAGCTCTGAAAGGTTGAATGTGTGTTCTGTGTACATGTATGTAAGCTGTATGTGACCCTGAGTGTGTGTGTGTGTGCGTGCGTGTTCAGGGTCTCCCTCGCATATTATTCCAAATGATGTAAGCCCCTCTTCCAAGAAGTGGAGGAGCTTACATGATGGACTGTGATTACACAAGATTACTGTTTCTCATCACATGGCAGACATGTTTCCCTTTTCATAACGCATACAGTCGCTCGTGAAAGTCTACACACCTTACGGTCTTCACATTTTGCTGCTTTAAAATGTCATCAACAAAGGGATTCATTTAGATGTTTCCAAATGATCTACGTGACCTACTCCTCATTTTCAAAGGGATAGAAAAAATTATGTAAATATTTTTGAAATGACAAAACAAAATACAAAATGATGATGTATTGATTGTGCATGTCATCACACCCCAGACTTAGTATGTGATGGAAGCACTTTTGGCAGCCATTGCAGCTGGGAATCATTTTTGAAAAAAGAAGATTCTATCAACCTTGCACAACTTTTAGGGTAACATATATCCATTGATCAAGCTCAGTAAGTTTGTTTGGGAGTCATTGATGAACAGCAATATTCAAATCTTGTCTCAGATTTTCAAGCAGATTTAAGTCAGCACTGAGACGGGACCGCTCAGGAACACTAAACTTCTCATGGAAAGCCATTCTGGTGTTTTTCGTCTTACAATGTGTGTAATTGTCCCTCTGAAAATGTAAATTATATCCCAGTGTTGGCTCTTCAAAGGACTGAGGAAGGTTTTCCTCCTAACTTTTTACTTGGGCTCTGCTCCTTTCATATTTTTTTTTTATCCTAACAAACTCCCCAGTCCCTGCCGGCGACAAGCATACCCATAACATGATGCTGCCACAACAGTACTTGAAAATGGAAAGGTATCGACAACATTGTATTCACCCCACATTACTGGCCTATATGACAAAGTGAAAAGAAGGAAGTCAGTGTTTAAAATTTAAAAAAAAAATCCACTCCAAATCATCCATTCTGTTTGCAACGAGGCCGTTAAGTAATACCGAACGGCAACACGGCAAATACATAAACCGTTTGGCCGAAACTAAAGGTTTGGGTCAAATCCTATACAACACAACACAGAGTGAAGCCCTGTGTATTTTTCAAGTATTGTGGTGGCAGCATCATGTTGTGCTTATACTTGTCATCGGCAGGGACTGGGAAGTTTGTCGGGATCAAAATAAATATGAAATGAGCAAAGCCCAGGTAAAGAATTTAAGGAAAACCCACCTCAGTCTTCTGAAAACCTAACCCTGGGATAGTTTTATTTTTCAGCGAGACAATTACATACATTTGAATGCCAAAGAAACACCAGACTGGCCACCAGACTAATTTATTTAAATCGACTCCTTTCCTTAAATGAACTGTAACTCAGTAAAATTGTTGAAATTGTTGCATTTATATTTTTTGTTCGTATAGAGGACATTTTAAGGCCACAAAATGTAAAGACTGTGCCAGGTGTGTGTAGACTTTAACTAGGCACTGTATATGGTCTACTTTCTGCTGTTAAAAGGCTAGCAGCTAATACACTACTCGTTTGAATGTGGTTTGAATGCACTCTCGTGACTGAGATATTATTCATTGCTGTGATCATTCATCATTGGCAATAGCCTCTAATAAGACACTACTGTTGGAGCTCATTTGCTCATTGTCATCATGGAAATTGTACCGTTGTGGATAGTGATTGGTCGCTATGGCTACCTAGTGAACCGCAATGAGCCACAATAATGCCTGAGTGAGCCCGGATTGGTCACGGAGGCTCCTAGGAGGACTCTTGATTGGCTGGCAAGCCATGGTTGCTAACATGGCTGTGTGTTCTCTAGAGCTCTTTTAATGGAGCAGTTTTGTGTATTTCTCCTGCCTCTTTCTCTCTCTCCTCCTCGGTGACAAGCACAACTCCATTCATTATTGCTGGCACTACTCCCAGTGTGTGTGTGTGTGCGCGCATGCTTTCTATGAAGCAGAAAGTAGGTCGTGGGCCAACTCGACCTATTCTCCACAGCAGGTTGCCTCTCACACGGGGCGATGCTATTATAGAGGCTTTCTAGGGAGCGGCCCACCACAGGCGGTAACATCATCTGCTTTATCACCATGTGCTTCTCTCTCTCTCATATTCCCATTCACTCTTTCATCCTAATTCTCTTTTGATCTATTTGAATCTCTCTCTCTCTCTCTTTCTCTTTCTCTTTCTCCTCTCTCTCTCTCTCTCTCTGAGCAACATGCAGTTACATCAAGGTGTGGTAATTATTCAAGTGAACTGTGTTGCAAGTTACTGACCCAATGACCATCTGTGGTTCCACTGAATCTTTCATACGGTCAACTTGTTGCAATGTGTCGTTGTCACTTGTTTCCACCACGTCTTAATCGGTGATTTAGGCTAAGTAATAGCATCGTTGTGACTTTTAATGATCACCCAGACCTATAGATTAAACTAACCTAATCTCCCGCTCCCCTTTCTCGCTCTCTTTCTCTCTCTCTGTCTGCAGCTATAGAGACCCAGAGCACCAGCTCGGAGGAGATAGTCCCCAGTCCCCCCTCGCCGCCCCCTCCCCCGCGAATCTACAAACCCTGCTTTGTTTGTGCGGACAAGTCCTCGGGATACCACTATGGAGTCAGCGCCTGCGAGGGCTGCAAGGTGAGACACTGGCCATGCTCTTTTTCTCTCCATCCATCTCACATTGTGTTTCTCTCTCTCTTTTGCTCGCTCGTTCTTACTCTTCCCTCGCCTCTATCGCCCTCTCTCTCGCTTTGTCCCCCAAGGACTTGGGAAGCCTGAACTCTCAGGCCAGTGAATGACTTTAATATCAGTCAAGTGCTGCGGAGAGAGTAAAACCAGTACCAGAGTTCTCCACCGTAACTGTGTAGACTGACTACTCCGGCTACAAAACGTATTGCCTAAACACTCCGGCTACCAAATTGAGCTCCAGCATGCTATATAATGTATCCTCAATAATTGAAGGTTGCCAGCATCTGAATGTATATTGGCCCTCCACTGGGACTGCGGTGAAGCACAGGTTAGTGCTAGCCTAACTAGCGCAACTACACAGGCCCCCTCCCATAGGTGTACCGTGTGTGTGTGTTTGATGGTTAGGTAGGGCTCACTGTAATGAAGCGCACACACACACACACATACAGTCCTCTCCTGCACCCAGGCAAACCCTTCTTCCATCTCTCCTGGAAGAAATCTTCATTAAATGGGCATGTTTTTTTTCTTCTCTTTTTTTCCCCCCTGGTTGTTTACTCTTTTTTTGGGTCCCAAGGAGGACATGTGTATCTGGTCTACTTTTCTTTTCTTTTAGCTGGAGGCTTTTACATTTATTTGGGGATGGCTGTCTGCAAATGTGCAGTTGTTTGGGGTTTAACCTAGTTGTCATCCTTAATAACAGAGCTGTCAAAACAGCAAAGGAATATAGACACACACACACACACTCATGCACACCATAATCAACATACACATCCAGAATAATCTATTGATGTACACAGGCATTCAGACTTGATGAGCATGTGCACAGCCACACACACACACACACACACACACACACACACACACACACGCACGTAGTGTGGTAATATTGATCATATATGTGTATATATAGAGTTGGATCTGAAATTATTGGCACCTTTTGATAAAGATGAGCAATAATGACTTGATAAAATAAATTATTAAAATGCTGAGCTATATTCTATATTTATTTAAAAAATATATATTTCACCTTTATTTAACCAGATAGGCCAGTTTAGAACAAGTTCTGATTTACAACTGCGACCTGGCCAAGATAAAGCCAAGCAGTGCGACAAAAACAACAGTTAAACATGGGATAAACAAACGTACAGTCGATAACACAATAGAAAAAATCTATATACAATGTGTGCAAATGTAGTAAGATTAGGGAGGTAAGGCAGTAAATAGGCCATATTGGCGAAATAATTACAATTTAGCATTAAAACTGGAGTGATCGAAATGCAGATGATAATGTGCAAGTGGAGATACTGGGGTGCAAAAGAGCAAAAATAAATAACAATATGGGGATGAGGTAGTTTGGTGGTCTGTTTACAGATGGTCTGTGTACAGGTGCAGTGATCAGTAAGCTGCTCTGACAGCTGATGCTTAAAGTTATTGAGGGAGATATAAGTTTCCAGCTTCAGTGAATTTTGCAATTTGTTCCAGTCATTGTCAGCAGAGAACTCGAAGGAAAGGTGGCCAATCGAGTTGGCTTTGGGGATGACCAGTGAAATATACCTGCTGGAGCGCATGCTACGGGTGGGTGTTGCTATGGTGACCGGTGAGCTGAGATAATGCGGGGCTTTACCTAGCAAAGACTTATAGATGACCTAGAGCCAGTGGGTTTTGTGACGAATATGTAGTGAGGGCCAGCCAACGAGAGCATACAGGTCGCAGTGGTGGGTAGTATATGGGGCTTTGGTGACAAAACGGATGGCACTGTGATAGACTACATCCAATTTGCTGAGTAGAGTGTTGGAGGCTATTTTGTAAATGACATCGTCAAAGTCAAGGATCGGTAGGATAGTCAGTTTTACGAGGGTATGTTAAGCAGTATGAGTGAAGGAGGTTTTGTTGCAAAATAGGAAGCCGATTCTAGATTTCATTTTGGATTGGAGATGCTTAATGTGAGTCTGGAAGGAGAGTTTACAGTCAAACCAGACACCTAGGTATTTATAGTTGTCCACATATTCTAAGTCAGAACCGTCCAGAGTAGTGATGCTAGTTGGGCGGGTGGGTGCTGGCAGCGATCAGTTGAAGACCATGCATTTTTAGTTTTACTAGCATTTAAGAGCAGTTGGAGGCCACGGAAGGAGTGTTGTATGGCATTGAAGCTTGTCTGGAGGTTTGTTAGCACAGTGTCCAAAGAAGGGCTAGAAGTATACAGAATGATGTTGTCTGCGTAGAGGTTGCAAAGAATTACCAGCAGCAAGATCGACATCATTGATACATTCAGAGAAAAGAGTCGGCCTGAGAATCCGGACAACAGGCCCTCCGATTTGACACACTGAACTCTATCTGATCAGTAGTTGGTGAACCAGGCTAGGCAGTATGTGAATTATATTATTTTATATGAACACAACAGATTTTGTTTAACAAGTAATAATTTTTCTTCTCAAAAAGGTAGGGGTCCATATTATTGACACTCATAAAGATTCTTATAAATAAAGTAATCAAAAGTTGGGTATTTGGTCTAGAGGTCGACCGATTTAATTGGAAAAAATAAAATACAAATTTTGGACACCGATTTTTAAATATATTTTTTTACACCTTTTATTTAACTAGGCAAGTCAGTTAATAACATATTCTTATTTTCAATGATGGCCTAGGAATGGTGTGTTAACTTCTTGGTGACAGGGGGCAGTATTTTCACGTCCGGATGAAATGCATGCCCAAATTCAACTGCCTGCTACTCATCCCCAGAAGATAAGATATGCATAGTATTAGTAGATTTGGATAGAAAACACTCTGAAGTTTCTAAAACTTCTAGAACTTATTTAGCAGGCGAAACCCCGAGGACAAACCATTCAGATATTTTTGTTGTTGTTGAGGTCACTCTCTTTTCAATGGGTTTCATTGGGAATCCACATTTCTAAGGGACCTTCTTGCTGTTCCTATCGCTTCCACTGTATGTCAACAGTCTTTAGAAATTGGTTGAGGTTATTCCTTTGTGTTATGAAGAAGTATAGCCATCTTGAACGAGTGTCACTTGAAGTGTACTGTTCGTTTGTTTTCAGTTTGTTTTCTTCCTGTATTGAACACAGATCATCCCGTCTTCAATTTTATCCATTATTTACTTTAGGTATTTTTTAAAGTTGTATTAAAAAAGTAGTTTGAAATGTTTTGGCAAAGTTTACAAGTAACTTTTGAGATATTTTGTAGTCACGTTGTGCAAGTTGGAACTGGTGTTTTTGTGGATCAAACGTTCAAAATAAATGGACATTTTGGATATAATCTAACAAAAGCACCATTTGTGATGTTTATGGGACATATTGGAGTACTAACAAAAGAAGCTCGTCAAAGGTAAGGCATGAATTATATTTTTATTTCTGCGTTTTGTGTCGCGCCTGCAGGGTTGAAATGGTTTCTCTCTTTGTTTACAGAGGTGTTACCCTCAGATAATAGCATCGTTTGCTTTCGCCGCAAAGCCTTTTTGAAATCTGACATGTTGGCTGGATTCACAACAAGTGTAGCTTTAATTTGCTATCTTGCATGTGTGATTTCATGAACGTTAGATTTTTATAGTAATTTATTTGAATTTGGCGCTTTGCATTTTCCCTGGCTTTTATCCCAGAGAGGTGCCTTGTTCAGGGGCAGAACGACAGATTTTTACCTTGGCAGTTTGGGGATTCAGTTTTGCAACCTTATAGTTAATACGGTTAACTAGTCCAACGCTCTAACTACCTGCCTCTCATTGCACTCCACGAGGAGCTTGCCTGTTACGCGAATGCAGTAAGAAGCCACGGTAAGTTGCTAGCTAGCATTAAACATATCTTATAAAAAAACAATCAATCAATCATAATCACTAGTTAGCTACACATGGTTGATATTACTAGTTGTCCTGCGTTGCATATAATTGAAGCGGTGCGCAATCACGAACCATAAACATCAATGCCTTTCTTAAAATCAATACACAAGTATATATTTTTAAACCTGTATATTTAGTTAATATTGCCTGCTAACATGAATGTCCTTGCAACAGAGTCAGGGTATATTCAGCAGTTTAAGCCGCCTGGCTCGTTGCGAACTGTGTGAAGACTATTTCTTCCTAACAAAGACAGCCAACTTCGCCAAACGGGGGATGATTTAACAAAAGCGCATTTGCGAAAAAAAGCACAATCATTGCACGACTGTACCTAACCATAAACATCAATGCCTTTCTTAAAATCAATACACAGAAGTATATATTTTTAAACCTGCATATTTAGCTAAAAGAAATCCAGGTTAGCAGGCAATATTAACCAGTTGAAATTGTGTCACTTCTCTTGCATTCATTGCACGCAGAGTCAGGGTATATGCAACAGTTTGGGCCGCCTGGCTCGTTGCGAACTAATTTGCCAGAATTTTACGTAATTATGACATAACATTGAAGGTTGTGCAATGTAACAGCAGTATTTAGACTTATGGATGCCACCCATTAGATAAAATACGGAATGGTTCCGTATTTCACTGAAATAATAAATGTTTCGTTTTCGAGATTGTTTCCGGATTCGACCATATTAATGACCCACGGCTCGTATTTCTGTGTGTTGTTATGTTATAATTAAGTCTGATTTGATAGAGCTGTCTGACTGAGCGATGGTAGGCACCAGCAGGCTCGTAAGCATTCATTCAAACAGCACTTTCCTGCATTTTGCCAGCAGCTCTGCTGTTTATGACTTCAAGCCTATCAACTCCCGAGATTATGCTGGTGTAACCGATGTAAAATGGCTAGCTAGTTAGCGAGGTGCACGCTAATAGCTTTTCAAATGTCACTCGCTCTGAGACTTGGAGTAGTTGTTCCCCTTGCTCTGCATGGGCAAAGCTGCTTCGAGGGTGGCTGTTGTCGATGTGTTCCTCGTTTGAGCCCAGGTAGGAGCGAGGAGAGGGACGGAAGCTATACTGTTACACTGGCAATACTAAAGTGCCTATAAGAACATCCAATAGTCATATGTATATGAAATACAAATGGTATAGAGAGAAATAGTCCTATAATTCCTATAATAACTACAACCTAAAACTTCTTACCTGGGAATATTGAAGACTCATGTTGAGGCACCACCAGCTTTCCTATGTTCTCATGTTCTGAGCAAGAAACTTAAATGTTAGCTTTCTTACATGGCACATATTGCACTTTTACTTTCTTCTCCAAGACCTTTGTTTTTGCGTTATTTAAACCAAATTGAACATGGTTCATTATTTATTTGAGGCTAAATTGATTTTATTGATGTATTAATTAAGTTAAAATAAGTGTTCATTCAGTATTGCTGTAATTGTCATTATTGCACATACATTTTTAAAAATCGTCTGATTTTAATCGGTATCGGCGTTGAAAAATCATTATCGGTCGACCTCTGATTTGGTCCCATATTCCTAACATGCAATGACTACATCAACGTTGTGACTCTACAAACTTGTTGGATGCATTTGCAGTTAATTTAAGTTGTTTCATATTATTTTGTGCCCAATAGAAATGAATGGTAAATAATGCTTTGTGTCATTCTGGAGTCACTTATACTAATAAATAAGAATAGATTGTTTCTAAACACTTCTACGTGAATGTGGATGCTACCGTGATTACGGAAAATGAATCGTAAATAATGATGCGTGAGAAAGTTACAGACGGTCAAAGATCATACCCCCAGGACATGCCAATAACAGGGGAGGTTAGCATGTATAAAGGCCACTCCAAAATGACACTTATTTACCATTCATTTCTTTTGGACACAAAATAATGTGAAACGCAGCCAAAACAAACTGCAAATGCATCCAACATGCATGAACAAAACAGACCCTCTAGGCCACAGGCCTAGGGGCTAACCTAAAAGAGAAGCGTTTTCAGAAAACCTTTTCCCATGGGCAGGATTAGAGACCTTCATTCCATTTATACCAGAGACCGGACCGCATTCCTGAGACGGCACAAAGGAAATCCTTGCATACGGTGTCATCAGAGTTCACTCTGAACAACCACATATAACCACAGAGATCATACATCCATGTAGATGGCATCAGAGTTCACTCTGAACAACCACATATAACCACAGCGATCATACATCCATATAGATGGCATCAGAGTTCACTCTGAACAACCACATATAACCACAGAGATCATACATCCATATAGATGGCATCAGAGTTCACTCTGAACAACCACATATAACCACAGCGATCATACATCCATATAGATGGCATCAGAGTTCACTCTGAACAACCACATATAACCACAGAGATCATACATCCATATAGATGGCATCAGAGTTCACTCTGAACAACCACATATAACCACAGCGATCATACATCCATATAGATGGCATCAGAGTTCACTTCAGGGAAGAAGTTTTCAGTACAGAGACCAAACATGGCTTCAGTGGTATTATGCTCTCACACATACCAATAGTCAGTCCGCTAGATATTGTGTGAGAGAGACTGAGATTTTGGCCCCTCATCAGGGGGAAGGGCTGACTGGCCCTTGAGTATTTTCCTTGTGTTGATGGGCCATTTGCTATAGATTAGGGCCGAGGATTTAGCCGTGTTACATACACACAGCATACTGTGACCCCTGTGCATATACACAAGTAATATGTTTCGTACTCACACACACACACACACACACATACACACACACACACACATACACACATATACACACACACCCTTTCAGGCTGTTACCAGGGGCTAGGATTAGTTGTGCAGCTAAATAGGCTTACAGGATGGGGAAGGCAGGACACTGTGTGGAGTGAAGTGGTGCATGGGTGATGACCCCCACGGTAGAAGGTCACCGTACCGTGAGTAGATCCCCCCCCTGTCCCAGGTCGCGCCAGGGTCAATCTCAGGCTCCCAGAGGTCGGCTGGCGGCCAGGAAGAGATCAAGGATCCCATATCAGATATAGGTCCACATAGTCCTGTCAGGAGGTTCTCGCTCTCTCGCCTCTCTCAGCCTCTTCTCTTCCTGCATCTCTTTTTTTCTCTGTTTCCATCTCTCTATTTTCATCTTTCTTTTGCTGCACACTTCTCCCATGTTTCTCTTCATTCTGTTGCTCTATCACTCGCTCTCTCTCTTGCTCTCTATTCCTTTCTCTCTCTCTTCGGGTCATCCACTCTTTATTTATAGACCCTTAACCCATGGGTTCCACAGGGCATTCATTCTGCCTGGCTGAAACCTGTGTGTGTGTGTTTTTCAGGTGTGTGTGTGATGGGCAGTGTAGTTTGTGTTCCCGACATCTGTATGTGTACTTTTAACCCTCACTGAACCTAGACCTTCCATCTTCTCCTCCGTTTGTAAATTCAGAGCGTTGTCGGACTGTCCGGTCGTAGTGTTTTGCTCTCGGAGCGTTTTGAGTGCACACTGGACGCTCTGGCTGAGGAGTAGGGTCGATCCTAGCGTTCTGACCTCACACCGGCAGTCAAGCACCCAAGCTAACTGGCTAAAGTTAGCTAGCTTGCTAGTTACATCCAGACATAAATGAGAGAACACCTCACTCTGACCATTTTACTATCCCTAGCAGAGCTGGTTAGGCTGTTTACATGTTATCCAGAGTGTTGGTGACTGTAACTGTGCTGCTGGCAACAATTTAAATCACACCTTTTTGGGCTGATGTTCACTGACACCGGCCATATTCAACAGGTGTTGAGTGTTCGTAAATTCCTAGGTTATTCTGCGCTCTGGCACACTCAGACGAGAGTGCTCTGAAATCGGAGTAGATAGCCAGAATTAACAATGTCCGTTTTAAGAACGCACAACGACTATACCACTTAGCTAAGAATGATGTGAATAAATCAAGTCAATAAATGTTGGGTAGTTAGATAGCATATAGTTAATATACTAGCTAGTTCGATGTATTAGTAGCCAGCTGACGTTAGGTAACTAGCTAACATACCAGTAGGTAATGCAGGATAGCGTAACTAGCAAATTGTCAGTCAACATAACGTGTAGCATAACTTATTTGAAAAGGCATTGCTTTATTACATTGCTCAACATTTTCATAATTCGTTAAATCAATGAATTTGTATCCGCTCTCGTCGGACTTCGGCAGCATATTTCCCACCATTTCTTCCAATCTGAAAACATTGTGAAGCCACGCCCATTTTCTGAAGAGTTGCATTATGGGCCCTAAAAGCACAGAAATGGTTTCCACTGCTTGTATACTTCGTATTTTGACGAATGTAGTACGACATCCGGGAACTTTTGGCATAATAACTATGTCCATACTATGACCAATAAGCATACTACATATTCAATTAGTGCGGTTAGTATGAGTATCCGAACACAGCTCTAGTCCTCTTTACACACATCAGCACTTCTCTCCTGTAAAGCGCTAACCGCCCCTCTCTTTTTATATTGCTGTAGTTCCAGTATTGTTAGCCCGAGCTCCTGTAGTTTAGCCACAGTGTATTGTTTTAGTTCCAGAGCTGTAAGGTCTAGCTCCTGTAGTTGTTTAGCTATGGTTGTAGTTCCAGTGCGCTAGACCGGCCTTCCACCACAGCACCAGCCCTCTGCTGCCAGAACATTCTTTACACCTTGTAATTACTGAGTTTCAGTCCAGGGGATTTCAGGCCACTAACAGCTGTAGCTGTCAAAAAGGCAAGCGAGAGGAAACGGACTGTTTTGGACAAACTATTTAGTAGGTGCATGTGCATTTGTGTGTGCGTAGTATACCTCTCAACAGAGGAAGGAAAATCTGACTACGAACGGTACAGCTACGCTAACGAATACCTCTAAAGCTCAAAAAGATTTTGAGCACCTGGGAAGAGCCTTCCGACGCATAAGCTGGTCTTTCAACCGGCTGAAACGATCCTCTCTTCGCAGGATGATACGTTGTGCATTTCTCGGGCTCGTTTCAGCTGTCTCCTCTATTCTGTTCACTCTCCATTGCTGCCCGCAAACAGAAAGTAAAAAGGATGGCACAAAACAGCCATGCTAATGCCTCCAGTACGCATCACAACAATAGTCACTGTCGAATTGCGTCATCGGTCGTGCTCCTAAAATCGCCACTAGACATTTGTTTCCCCTGCCAATGAAACCCAGTCCTGTTTCCAGTTCCACTGCAAATGGAAAACAACCAAGAACGAACAAGGCTAGTTGGTTCTGCTGGTTCTGCCACGGCCCGTCGCGGTCTGGTTCCTCTTAAGGGAATTGAGCCATCAGAGACCTTCTTTCCTGAGGTATCCTTCCTATCTGACACCAAACCCAGGACCTCTCTAGAAAGCGAGAGCACAGGAGCGTCAATAAGGCATCAACTACCCAGCTGAATGCCACGTGGAAGTTAGAGCCCTCATCCCAGCCCATAGCAGAATCCGAGAGAGAGAGAGTTCCTACCCGTGTCTGCATCCCAAGTCACACCCTATTTGAGGTGCCTTTTGGGATGTACACTTCGACACCATAATAAAACCACAGCCCTGGACTGCATGAAGAGTGGTAGGGGAGTTACACGACCATGGTGTTTGCAACGGTGTGAAATCACCTAGCTCACCTCTTTCCGCCATGATTATTTCATGCCGGCTGTGATATTGTAATGCATATTTAAGGGACTGAGAGGTTCTCTCTCTTTCTAGGGAGTGTAGGCTAGTCTTTCTAGATCAGTTCCTAGATATCTGTAGCTCGAGGAGTAGGGTCTCGCTCTACTTGTGTTGGATGCTGATTGGCCTGTGTTGGATGCTGATTGGCCTGTGTTGGATGCTGATTGGCCTGTGTTGGATGCTGATTGGCCTGTGTATGGCAGCATAATCCCATGAAGCATCAAACACACACCACTAGAACAACAATGGACTTCACTATTCTAGTTAGTGCTTACTGCTTGTTTTCCATGGATTCCAAGTTGACCTAATACTAATGCCTGATGTTATGAAGAATTTGCTTGTTTGAATCAGTGGGAGTCTATAAATATGATAGCACAGAGACTTACCCAGTCAAAGGGCTTAATATTTTTCATGGTTGTGCCACTGCCATGCCAAGCAGTGCCACTGCCAAACTGGGCACAGGGATCTCCTCTGGCATGTGGAGAGGGCATCACCCACCACATGTGGCAGTGCCCCTGTCGTAACATGACTGTCTACCTTCTGCCTGGGAGGGTAGGCTTACATACAGTATGTTCACTATGCGACCGCAGCGTAGCGGGGCTAGATTCACGCCCCATCATGTCCACACTGACTCTCTCACCGGCTGCATTCAGTTACATTTCTCTACCTTTACAAACCCCATAAGCTGAGGAAACCAGGGCCGTTTGGCACAAAATGGATGGCGTCGGATGTGCTATGTTTGCTAATGTATGGTAGGTTTCAAGTCATCCATGTTGGCTCCGCTGATCCTGATTAGGGGCGACAGACTTGGGGGAGGCTTAACGGGTCACCTGACCTTCACACAGGGCTCAAAGCAGAGGAGTGGTTGGCCTGGCCTGTGCACTCTGCCACAACACACACACACACACACACACACACCAGCTCTGGTCTGCTGGCATTAGAGGCTGTCGCCACTTAATCTCCCCCACAATAGTGTGTGCGCGATGGAACGGATTAGTGATATTCCTGGGAAAAGTGTAACACCAGAGGGGCACACTAATTGTCGCCACAAGCATTACTCGTAGTTGCTGCAGGGCATCGTTCTTCCTCTCCTCCAGTCATTATTCTGTTGCATCTGGCTGTACATCTGTTCATGTTTGCTCTCCGTCTCTTTTTACAGCCTGTTTATTCATCCCTTCTCTATCTGTTTGTATTTGCCCTCTGTTTACGCTCGGTACGTTGGTTTGTTTGCTTGCCTGTCTGCTCATCTTCTCTCCTATTTGACCGTCCTTTTTAGCTTTGCTTTTGTTCTTTACCTGTTTTTTTTTTCTCTTTTTTTTCTCCAAATATTCATCTGTCTTCCTGTCAAATCTGTTGTCCTGTCACATATCGGCGCATGCACTGAGTGTAGAAAACATTAGGAGCACCTGCTCTTTCCATGACAGACAGACCAGGTGAGTCCAGGTGAAAACTATGATCCCTTATTGGTGTCCCTTGTTACATCCACTTCAATCAGTGTAGATGAAGGGGAGGAGACAGGTTAACCTGTTGCGACGAGCAATCCCGTATCCGGGATCCTATTTATAGCCTCAAGCTCATTACCATAACGCAACGTTAACTATTCATGAAACTCGCAAATGAAATGAAATAAATATATTTGCTCTCAAGCTTAGCCTTTTGTTATTAACAACACTGTCATCTCAGATTTTCAAAATATGCTTTTGAACCATAGCTAAACAAGCGTTTGTGTAAGAGTATTGATAGCCTAGCATAGCATTAAGCCTAGCATTCAGCATGCAACATTTTCACAAAAACAAGAAAAGCATTCAAATAAAATCATGTACCTTTGAAGAACTTCAGATGTTTTCAATGAGGAGACTCTCAGTTAGATAGCAAATGTTCAGTTTTTCCAAAAAGATTATTTGTATAGGACAAATCGCTCTGTTTTGTTCATCACGTTTGGGTAAGAAAAAAAACGAAAATTAAGTCATTACAACGCAAACTTTTTTCCAAATTAACTCCATAATATCGACAGAAACATGGCAAACATTGTTTAGAATCAATCCTCAAGGTGTTTTTCACATATGTATCGATGATAAATCATTCGTGGCAGTTTGGTTTCTTCTGGAACGCGCATGGACCTGGAGATTACGCAATAATTTCGACGGAGGACACCGGCGGACACCTGGTAAATGTAGTCTCTTATGGTCAATCTTCCAATGATATGCCTACAAATACGTCACAATGCTGCAGACACCTTGGGGAAACGACAGAAAGTGCAGGCTCATTCCTGGCGCATCCACAGCCATATAAGGAGACATTGGAACACAGAGCATTCAAAATCTGGACCATTTCCTGTATGAAATTTCATCTTGGTTTCGCCTGTAGCATTAGTTCTGGGGCACTCACAGATAATATCTTTGCAGTTTTGGAAACGTCAGTTTTTTTCTTTCCAAAGCTGTCAATTACATGCATAGTCGAGCATCTTTTCGTGACAAAATATCTTGTTTAAAACGAGAATGTTTTTTATCCAAAAATTAAAAGAGCGCCCCCTATCTCGAAGACGTTAAAGAAGGATTTTTAAGCCTTGAGACAATTGAGACATGGATTGTGTATGTGTGCCAGTCAGAGGGTGAATGGGCAAGACAAAAGATTTAAGTGCCTTTGACCAGGGTATGGTAGTAGGTGCCAGGTGCACCGGTGTGTGTCAGGAACTGCAATGCTGCTGGGTTTTTCATGCTCAACAGTTTCCCGTGTGTATCAAGAATGGTACACCACCCAAAGGACATCCAGCTAACTTCACACAACTGTGGGAAGCATTGGGGTCAACATGGGCCAGCATCCCTGTGGAACGCTTTCGACACCTTGTAGAGTCCAGGTCCCAACGAATTGAGGCTGTTCTGAGGGCAAAACGGGGTGCAACTCAATATTAGGAAGGTGTTCCTAATGTTTGGCATACTTAGTGTGTCTCTGTCCAGCAGCCTCTACCGCTCTCTGTATGCCATCACTCACTCATCCCGTCACGATGACTGGTTCATAGGTCAGCAACAAAGGCTCTCCACTTCTGTTAGTCTTCTCCAGTATGAATGGATCTGTATGAGTTACTCCAACACACAAGCACTATTACACCTGCACTGTTCATGGGCAATGTTCTGATCAGTGACCTTGATCTAGATATTCACACGATGACAGTGAAACGTGCACATTGTATTTAACAAACATGCGTTGTATTTGTAAGGCGTCTGCCACACACACACACACCACACTTCAACACAATAGGCAGAAAGCTTCCCACACTACTTGCCTGTCAGTCTCTTGCGGTCATCGTCCCTACGGACGAGGAGGGCACTATCTGGGGAGGAATGGGAGTTAGCATGATGCCCCCCCCCCAAATGCCACCAGGCCCTGCCTGCCCATAAGCCCTTAAGGGATTAACCAATGGGAGCTCATTGGTGCTTAAGACTAGTGAGTTAATGCCCACCCGGTGTGGTACAACTAACCTAGCCCCTGGCCAAGCTAGGCCCACACAGCTGCATAGATGAACAGACACACTGACACTCACATACACATGTGCACACACACACACACACACACACACACACAGATGATAGTCCCCATGTGGCCCCGTTGGTAGAGCATGGAGGTTGCAAAGCCAGGGTTGTGGGTTTGATTCCCACAGCTAACCAGTACAACAAAAAGAAGGCAAGAAAATGTATGTACAGTCGCTCTGAATAAAACCCATCTGTTAAATGACTCAAATGTCAACTGTTAATGCCTAATAAACGTAGTCTTTCCCACACACTGTTTTCCCCATCAAATTGCTCTATTGGCATCGAAAGTGTCCACACGCTACCAAAAGCTAGCACATTTCCCTCAGCTTAGTGGGTTGTAAAAGTCGTGTCTTAAAATATGTTAACTGCCTCGTTTAAAATGCCCAAATAGCAGAGTGTGATCGGGCATGATTCAGAGTAGAGCGTAGCATGTGTGGTGTTGGTGGTGTCACTGTGGAGAAACACGTGGCTGGACTCTGCTCTCTCTCTGACAGACACACACAGAAAGGGAAGTTTAACACCGTGTGGACACTGTTAAGACGTCGATGTGTTGTATTGATTCATTGGGGGTTGTGTAATTGTGATTCTGAAGACAGCATGATACATATTAGGGCTGGGAATTGTCAACAATTCTATGTCTGTTGCGATTCGATACTGTGATTATTATTTATTTTTTATGTTCCGAACATATTGCTCATTATGTGTCTGCTGCAGAGAGTTGAGAGAACAAGTGATCAGTCATGGAAATAAAAGTTCTGAAAACAAATAGGATATATCGTCAAAAATATATCGCCTGTTCTAGTTTTACTATCTCGATGATACCACTGCTATCAAAAATGACCTTTTATCAGCCCAACCCCCTCTCTCGTCTTCCTATTCTTTCTCTCTCTAGTTCTTTTTCACTTCCACGATGCTACATTGACATCAAAGCATGCCATTCCTATTTGTATATTGCCAAAGCCAAACAAGAACATAACAGCAATCTTTCTCCCCTTCACCTTTTTTTAATGATTCTTTTGTAAAAAAAAAAAAAAATTACAATTACATTTTTTTTTAATGCGCAAATAAAGAAAATGTAACAGCCGACCCCTCTCGTTCTCTCAGGGTTTCTTCCGGCGCAGTATCCAGAAGAACATGGTGTACACCTGTCATCGCGAGAAGGGCTGCATCATCAACAAGGTCACCCGCAACCGCTGCCAGTACTGCCGCCTGCAGAAGTGTTTAGAAGTGGGCATGTCCAAGGAGTGTGAGTACTATTCCTCTCTGTATGTCTCTCTCTGTATGTCTCTTTCTGTATGCCTCTGTCTGTATGTCTCTGTCTGTATGTCTCTCCGGCTCTCTCTCCGTCTCTCTCTGTGTCTCTCCGGCTCTCTCTGTATGTCTCTCTCTGCATGTCTCTGTCTGTATGTCTCTCCGGCTCTCTCTGTATGTCTCTGTCTGTATGTCTCTCCGGCTCTCTCTGTATGTCTCTGTCTGTATGTCTCTCCGGCTCTCTCTGTATGTCTCTGTCTGTATGTCTCTCCGGCTCTCTCTCTGTGTCTCTCTGGCTCTGTCTGTGTCTCTCCGGCTCTCTCTCTGTCTCTCTCTGTGTCTCTCCGGCTCTCTCTGTGTCTCTCCGTCTCTCT